>NC_083467.1:18866501-19001501 GCF_030014155.1 Tachysurus vachellii
GAAAGAGCTCCGGCGTAGTGAGTGAGGAGAAAAGAAGACCTGGGGAGTCTGCTCAATACACACTTTGATGTCCCTCCATTAGTCTCGGAAGTTGGAAGGTGGGAGGGTGATTGCAGTTTCCACAGACATAGTGATATAAAAAGGCGTTTAAGTGTATGTGTGCAGCTGAGTGAAACAGAAAAAAGCAAGTCTCAGTATCATGGCCAGTGTAGAATGATATACGGATACAGAGAAGGCATGTCGAATAAAAAGAGAAGAATCTAATTACAGAACACATACATACAGAAAGAGAAACCGTTCATATATTGAATAGGGCTACAATAATCCTCTCTAGCCCAGTGGTTCTGCTATTAACCAGAACCAGCTTTCATCATGAAACTAGGCCACAAATGATTTCATCCAAAACACTTCGAAATCTGCTCCCCAAATATGTTTGCTGTCCGTTCAAAAATGAGACAAAAAGAGAGCCATCGCACGATGTACCCTGAAAATGAAAGCACAGCTCATTTTACATATGAAAGACTCAGGACAGAGTAATAGAGTATTGATGGGTAGTTAATGCATTATCTGAAAAGACTGTGACTTATTTGAAGTAGGGAATGAGGGCTTGATGAGCTCAGGAAACCAACGGCATACTGTAATTCCATCTTCTCCCCATCCTCGGGTGCCCGGGCCAGTCACAATAGATTTAATGAAGCACTTTTGCACACACAACTCCATTACTTTATGGCATCAGTAACACCACAAGTTTTATAACACTGCTGTAAAATGCAGACAAAAGACAAATGGCTGTCAGTAAATTACTGCAGCTCCACAGCAGTGGCTGGGAACATGGAGGGGGTTTGTTGAGCAAACCTTAACAAAAAAAAAAGAGGACAACAGCAGGAAGGATCCAGCACATGCACACACACACACACATACACACACACATCTATGCATACACCGAAAACTTACCACCATGAGCAGTCTTTAGGGTCTACTGCACACAGTACTGTAAACATCTTGGAGCAGAAACTGAAACTTCTTGTTCCCCCCTTGTTTTGAATGTAATCAGTTCTGGTACCTGATATAGTCTGATTCCGACAGGAACTAATAGTGTACCCTAGCGTGGGGCTAACAACGCTGCTGATTGTGAATTGTTTCTATATGACAACCATCCACATAACAGTGGTGACATTTTACAAAAAAATGTGTGAAAATGCAAAAATCCTTGAGCATTGCAATGGTGCTGAGACACAGAAACTAATTTAATCTGCATCTAATTTTATATAACCAAATTACCAATCATACGTAGTTAATTCAAGTGCTTTTCCCATGATAGATTTACAATCGCATCTTTAAGACTGTGTCCTGACTGCATGGTAACAGGAGCAGTGGTACTAGCTGGGTTCAGAACTCCTATATCTCCCCTCTCTCCCTCTGGCCCTGTAACTTTCATCATGATAGGGCTCAAGAAAAAGCCCTGTATCAGGATCACATTTACAATTTAAAACGATTAGTGGGCTATGTAATGGATATGAAACTTTTCAGTGTCCTGTTCAAAGCTAGCATGTGTAACCTGCTGCCAAGTCCAGCAGTGGACTGGTGCCAGTGAGTACAGTGCCCTGTCTGTGCCCGGTGATGGTGAGGCGACTGGAATCTGAGCTTCACTGTGAACGCATGCAACAAACTACATACACATGCTTGTGCTCAATATTATACCTGCAACCTTTGAGGGGTAAATCCACTGACTTGTGTATTACTGTAGCAAGATAAAATCTCTCCTGAAACTAATCTCAGTACTAAAGGGGAAATCTTTTACCTCTTTGATGTTATGTCCTAAAAAACACATTAAACCTATGACTTAATAGAAAAAGTCATTTTTTATTTTATTCGTCTCTTAAATAATAGTCATGAATTGCTGAACATAATTATGTAGCTCACTTATGTAAGTGTTTATTGTTAGTGTTTGTTATTGACAGCTCATTGACTCTTAGAGGAAGGCAGAAGTATTGCAAACAAAAGAGTCATCAAGTAAATCTGATGCCTGTGACAAGTCCCTCCCCCTTCCATTTCATGGTGCATTATGGGACAGTGCGAAATTGTCCTTATTTCTATCTGTCTACGCTTCACACCCCAAGCAAGAGTCCATCATTAAGGTCTTTCTACTTGTGATATGTTTGTTTGTATTTTTTGGTTTGTAGATAGTTGACAGTTACAATTATATGTAAAAGTTTCCCATTTTTTACTTTTAAATAAAACGTTGGTGTGTTTTTTTATAGGGGAATGGACACTTTTGCACTAATGCACCATGAAATAGAAGGGGGAGGGAACGAATTTACTTAATGACTATTATTTGTCTGCAATACCTCTGCTTCATCTAAAAAAAAGTCAATAAGCTGTTTATAACCAATACACAAACATGACACAGTTGTATAATTTAGCTCGGGAGCAATTAACACAATTCAGAACTATTAATATTACCAAGCATAGGACAGTATTTCAGTGTATACATGATAATACAAACCCATTGAAAAAGTATGCTGTCTATCCTAATCCTATATTAGGTCATAGTAAAAACATTGGTCCTGTATGTTTACACACCGGTATTTGAAAGTTCTCATACTGGTTCTTGTGTCTATCACACATACACTGAGGGTGAAAAGGAAAATAAGCAGTTCTGTCTCCTTATCTGATCAGATCTTCAGATACCCCCAGCACCCACACACACCATGCTCAATGAGTGGAGAAAGTAAGACACCACCTCCAACTGAAATAATACTGTGTGTGTGTGTGCGCGTGTGTGTGTGTGTGTGTGTGTGTGTGTGTGTGTGTGTGTGTGTGTGTGTGTGCGTGTGCGTGTGCTTGTGTGTGTAAGAGAGAGAGAGAGAGAGAGAGAGGTAGAGAGGTAGAGAGATAGAGTGGGGGAGAGGGAACGGGAGGGAGAGAGGGTCAGGCAGACACATCAATCCTCAATAGAGAAGATTATTATTTCCATATCAAACAGCACTGACCGTGTTGTTAATAAACTAATTGGCAGAGTATCTTTGTCTCTTTCACACGTAGATGCACCTAAGAACCAAATACACACACACACACACACACACACACACACACACACACACACACACAGTTTTATGCCAGGACAAACAAAAATTCCTACATGGAAAAGCAGTTAATTGATGCACATGGTCCTTTGTTTCATAATTCAAGAGCTTCTTGTTATTGTGCCAGTGTGAACACGACTATCTGCCTGACTATAAACAAGCTAAATGGCCACATGGAATATCACTATCCATGCTATGCTAACAACACCTGTGTGTATATATTGCGAATGTTTGCATGTATTTATCCTGTGCATTCATAAATAATGAAGTAAAAACAGATGTGTGGGGAGAAAAGTGTTCAGGGGTTTTACAGCTTCATTTAATTATTTATTTACGATGCCACAATGCATTTAGCAAATGGATGCATTTTAACATATATGTGAGACTTGGTCTAGTGTACAGTTGCTTTTCATGCTGTAGAGATTATATAAAATATTAGAGTCTAAAGTAACAGATCATTGACAGAGATGCATAGTGGACTCTCTAGCCTAGAAAAAAATAAAGTAAAAACATGTTGCTCTCTAATGAATAAAATAAATAAATAAATCAAAGACCACCTCCAATATGGTGAAATTTTCTGTGAAGAGAGATTTATTGAACATTTTTGGACGGAGCCACAAATCTCAGTTTTTTTTTTGTAAATCTCCTTCTTTAGTCTGCTATGGAGGTGTAAAAGGACAGAGGATTGTATGTAACACTATCTGCTTATGGTTACAGGAACTAACGAGTTTTGTGTCTATATGTTCAGCAGTAATAATAATAATAATGATTATAGTAATTATAACACTAAAAATATTAATATTAATAATAATAATAATGATTATAATAAGAATATAAATAACAACAACAACAATAATAATAATAATAATAATAATAATAATAATAATAATAAAAGAAATAAAAAACCTTATCAGTAATAACGATTTATATAATCTTACTATACCTTCATAACTAAAATGAGAGTTGTATTTAAAAGTATGATTTTCATATTGTATTATTTATATTGTGCTAACACACTCAAAGAAAATAATAAGTTTGAAGAAATTATTGTTGTTGAATGATAATTTTTTTTATCCCAGGAGTTAAATGTAAGCGTTTCAGTAATATCTTTCAACAATAAGCATTTCTACAAAAAGAAATATGTTGAATGCTACTATTTTTAATTGGAATTAGCTCGTATTATACAGTATATGTCCAGACAAAGAATAAGAAGGCAGCAATGATATGGTCAGCAGTATCCTCTCGATTTGAACATTAGTCTAACTAACAGTTAAACTAACTGACCAATTACAGTGTTCTGAGTGGAGCTCTCATACTACTAGGACTTCATGATGTAAAAAAAAACAGCAGGATCGTGTCAGGTGAATGTGTTTCTACCATAGGTATGTGGCATGAATTTGATGGCTTCCTCTGAAAAATACACAGTCAGAGCATTACTGATGAACTGCAACACAGTTAGCAAACACAAAGATATTACAGAGATGACTGCATGTTGATTTTTGTATATTTTACTCCTATAGTGCTAAGAGTGGGAGCGAGAGAGAGAGAGAGAGAGAGAGAGAGAGAGAGACAGGAAATGTTGTGAAAAGATGCAACAGTCTTCGCAGATAAGAGGATTTTTGTATGCAGCTGAGTGGAAGGAACTGCGGAAGATATTTGGAGAGAATTATCCCAGAATATTAAAGTGCTCACACAATATTTCAGAGCTATAACCTAAAGCTAACACACACACACTCACACACTCACACACATGTACACACACAAACACAAACCCTTTAAATACAAATCCACACCCGTGATAAGTGTGAGGAACCTCACTTCTGTGAGCCACAGATCATTTTCATCCTATAGCACATACACACAGTGGAGCTATAATAACCTGGTTAATAACAGGATTTTCAGAGTGAGGATATTAGACGGCAAATCTTTTTCCAGCTCAGAATGGGGCTATTGTGTTTGTATGGAACCAAACACCTCATTCCTTCCACACTTATCTTGATCCAAACCAAGGAGAAGGAAATATTGTACCTTATTTGTGAGCGCTGCCAAAACTAGCCCTAAAAGCTGTTTTTCATGAAGCATTTGAAGGCGCTTGATGCTGGTCTTCAGGGCAGTGAGCCTCTCTTTGTGCAGCCCGAAGCTTTGAACAACATCAGCATGTGCTTTGGGTTCAATGGCTACAATCACACTAACCATTCTACATTCACAATCTGTGAAAACGATTACTGAACATGCACGCAAACACACCCTCACACGGGGACTTTATTTTAGAGTGTGTTTGGCTATCTTGATGAAGACTAGGCAGTTATAGCAAGGGAACAGAGATAAGAGGTGTATATAAAAGCCAATTTTCTGCCTTGTTTACCCAGAAGGTCAGAGATCATGTTTGTTTGTAAAAGCGGTCAGCCATCCATCGCAGCCATGCATATACACACTCATGGTGCAGTTGATTGGGGTGGAGGGGGTAGTTTCGTAAAGATAATGGCATGCAATTTCACAAGAGGTCCACTTAACTCAAGCTTAACTAGAAACTGTTTTCATCGAATAATTTCTCAACACGAGAGTGTTCTCAGCCGTCTATCGTGCTGTCGTCTACAGTTCATAAAGTCAAACACTAAGAGACAATGAGAAAAAAAACTTATTTAATGAATGATCTCAAATGATGATCACTGAAACTGAGGCTTTTTCCTCTAAGACAACATAGAAGGGTTTTATCTCTAATGTCTCTTGATGGGGCATTTTGATGAGGCTTTAGTGCTCTATGTACTAACTCAGACCAGTCTGTTCAAGTAGAAAAGTAGCTATTATACATTCATAAGAGCTGGGACAGTCCTGGGAAGTGGAATTTCCTTTCACCATGTGGCTAACAGTGCTAAAAGCACACAGCATAACTGAATAGAAATTACTTTAAAGCATGTATGGTATGCAGGAGTTTGCATTATGAAATGAAGTTTTCAAAGTAGATATCAGACTGGTTCATTGTTGTTATGTGTTATTCTTATTTGAATCAAGGAAACATTAAAAAACTACAATAAACCTTTGAACTAAGGCTACAGATTTCTCACTGAATCTCAGTTTAGTGAGAGAAAAGCATAATTATTAACCTTTATTTCTCACACACCTTCAGATATCTCAGATATCTGTTATACATCATCTAACAAACACTCAATGTATAGAAAAGCATGAAAAAAAAGATTAGAACAATGTGTTGGAAGTGCAGTCTTTAGATAAGACACACAGAAATGTCAGGAGTTTAGTAGTTCAGCACAAAAGCTCTGACTCTTCCTCTCTCTTGAACTAGGAAGCATATTAAAATGAACATCAAACCCTAGCCGAGTTTCAGTACACTGAGGAGTATTCATTGGCTATTGCCACAGTGACCTCTGGCCGACCAGTGAGCGAGCCACGGTAAATGTCAACTGTCCTTTAGCGATTAACATTGAACGCACAAAAACACACACACAAAAATCAACATGAGCCGCATCAGCTTAACCTCTCTCTCTGCACTAGCCATTTTCTTCATTACTGAAGCTGTGGATACAGCTGATATTTGTAAAGGTCTTCTCAGCAACCTCTCCCCTCACGGATTAGATTAGCTGTAATTAGCTTATGCAGATTGGTGTGCGGTTGCATGCAGATGTTTAGATGAGGCCAGCGACAGCTGAGAGGGAGCTTGTGAGTTATTAGATAATGGAAAAGGCTCATTTGTGTTGCATTCGGAAACTAACAAGGTTTAGCATCAGGCACGTCAATGGAGTAATCTGTTTCCCTCAAAAGGTAGGTCAGAGGTCATGAGGCCTTTGGTTGTTTTCACTACAGCAAACATATCATACAGGGCATCCACAGAGGCATTTTACATTAACATTGCTGACCGTTTCTGGCTCTGGATCAACTTATTTACTGCACATACTCATGGTTGCCTTTTATATGGCAGTTACATGGCTCTGCTCCATGGCACGTATCAAATTTATAACTCTGGGCTTGAAGTCCAGGGATTTCCAGCAAGGCTTGGGTTTTCCTCTTTTTTTTCCCCAATGGTGAGTGCGCTGGGAGTTGAGGGAGAGAGGTGGTGTTAGGGGTGATTGACTTACCACACTTCCTCCGGTGTCGGCACAGCTGCGGTTTAGCGCCACCGCATTGACCTCTGACCTCTCCCAGCTTGCTCTGCATGGATTGTTGGCACAGTCTGTTATTCCTGGCTGCTCAGTAAAGCAGCTCGCACAGCACTGCTAATGGGCCGACTGGGCCAAGTGCAGGTCCAAACTGGTCTCGGGCCAGTGGCTTTTACTGCCTTTGCCACTCATCACCTGTAACAGGACCATGAAGCAAGGCAAATAGTGAACCGCAGCATGCCATAATTTGTCGTTCTATATGCTATCTTATAATAATAACAGAAATCGTAATGAAACTATTTTAAGAGAAATGAAATAAAAGATCACCACTTTTCCAGCCAGCACTTCTGTTAAAATAAGTAACAATTTGTAGCCACAGCAGGTTGCAGAACTTCATTTTTGACATGGCTGTCTTTTCCTTATTTCTTGCCTCATGTGGAGTTCGTTGCCTAAATGTTCCATTTCCCCTACAGAGCAGCAATGTTAGGCTCCATTAGGAAACCCAACTTCAAGTTAACTTAACTATGTCTCCTCTAACCTCCGCTTGGTGAGTCACATGCAGTGTGTGAGACTTCAACTGGACCAAAAGATAAGATACAGTATGATCGCCAAGACAAAGACACAAAGATTCAGAGATGAGATATTCACATGCTGAGTACAGGGGTAGATAGCGCCATGGACCATTTCAGACAAAGCAGGAACTTGAGAAGGAACAGGATCTGAACTATCACAAATACAAATACATGCACACCTGGCTATTATTGCTATGTATGCCATATGCCTCCATTGATACAGGTGCTACAGTAGCTTAAATAATGTTATGCCAAACCTAACACTAAGCATAAAAAGCATTAAAAACCCCTTAGAAACTGACTGATCCATTGATTTACAAATTTACCTATTAGTTGTGTGTAATAAATGTCTTTATACCAGTTTAAGCTTATTGTCTATATATTTAAAAAGCCTTATGGGTCAAATCAGAGTGACAGTGTTAGTAGTTTAGGTCTAATGTCTCTAAATTCAACATTTGGATCATAATGGAGACTGTTTTAACACTTTCTGATATTTGGTTGAGATGGAGACCTGCAATGGAGAAATAAGCATGAGCCTTCATCTTATATTTTATGATATACTGGGTATGAGGCAACAACCAAATACCATAAATTCTGTTATTATAATTACAAAGTCAAATATACAGCTTTCATAAACAGGAAGGATGTAAAGTATTGTGTTTAAAGTTTTGAATGATGTTTTTAACTAAATTAAGTGTGTACCAGCACTTTGGGGAAAAAGTGCCAATCTTCAGAAGAAAATGAAGACAAGAGTGAAATCTAACTGAAAATTGAAGAGGAGTAAGAAATGTCTGAGGTGAGAGTAAGATAATAAACACGACCCTGCCGTTTATTTTCAGTATAAGCCTCAATTAAGTTTAATTGCATTTTTAATGAGGGTGACATTTTTCAGTCCTAGTGAGGCTCTGATGGCAGTGAGCACAGGAAGTCTCGGAGTGTTTTATTGTGTGAAATCCATCCATCTTCACTTAGAGAAAGGCTTCAGCACCTCTCCATTCCAACACAACGTTTGTTTAAATTTCTCAGTCTGGAATGTTTCAAGGGCTTCACTAATAGCTGTCTAAGTAACCATATATCCAGGAAAAGCAGTTCACAGAATGTCAAAGCATTCAGTATATGAAGAAGGGGGGGGGAGAGATAGAGAAAGGGAGGGAGGGATGGCAGAAGGGGTGGAGTTGAGTGGAGTGGAGTGGGGGGGGAATATTAGATCGTAGTTAAGCTGCCTGTAAAAGCTGCAGTGCTGAAACCGAGTCAACGTCCAGGTGAGAGACATTATTCACGGCTCGGCTGGAATGAGTCACAGTGCACCAGTGACACTTGAAGCTTAGCTCCTGGAGCTCTACCGGCAGGCCCAAGAAACACATGACATGGGCCATCTGCAGGAACAGCAGCCACAAAACCACAGCCAAGTGCTGCTAATGAGCCTGCGCTGATGAACTGAAGTTTCAGCAGCTACAGACTGGTGGGTCGTGTCCCATTTAACTGATGTCTGGCCAAAGACCATGACAGTGTTTCTTCCTTCACCAAGTCAGAATGAAGATCCCTCTCCCACTTCTGACTAGAGGTAATCACTAATATCACCTTCACTATCGCTCCATTTCAGCACTCTGGAGCTTGTAGACGAGGCTGACAAACCCACAGGCATGCTCTGAGCAAGTACCTTGTCTTGCACAAACACACTCTACGTGTGTACGAGCACACACTGCTGGTTCAAACACACCCCACTGTTACAACAATGCCATATGGTCACTCTCTAGGGAACAGGACTAAGCTGTGTACCATGACAGCCCACTCAGACCTGCTAACTGAGACATATATGCAAACAGCAGGGGAGATGATGAACCTGAGAGAGAGTGTGGATCTGAGAGTGAGCAAGCTTGGAAGTGAGAAAGCTTGTGGAGGGGAAAAAAGAAAAGAAAAGGAAAGCAACACAAAGCAATGGAGACAAGTACAGCGTCGTCAAACTACGTGTCCTGTTGTTTACATTCTCTGGTACAGAGAGCTGGTGTGTCCTCTCCGCTTATCTCTCTGGCAGACGCTCTGTCCCAGCGGAGAGTCAACAACAAGACGGACACAGTCCAAACGCACGGATGCAGAGAGTTAAAGCTTCACAATGTTTGACTTCAGCTGTCCGTTTGTTTAAAACCTTCATCCCACCTCTCGCTACATCAGCAGGGTGTTCGTTCCCTTTGAAAGTGTTTAAGAGGAAAAATGAATCCTCAAATACACTCAGCCAAATGGAATAATCCTCTTGAACATCCATTATGGTAGAAAACCAACAGCCCGCTCATGTGCGGATGGTTTCTCAAACATTTTCCTCAGTGCTCTATTTTTGGTTTGCTCAGCAGTGAAACTAAATGGATTTTAGAACCATAATAATGAACTGTATGTTTGGATTTCACTGAGAGCATTGCTGCTAGGCATACTGCATAATAAACACCACTGTGTGAACGAGTACAAGACTTTGTATGGTCCTCAGGTTCACTTGGGCAAGAACGACTCATTTCTGCTCCAGACCATAACTCTTCGAAACACCATAAAACATTCAGGCCATGTTAAACATTCTCAGATTGGAACAATCAGTCTTAAAACAATAGTCCTGCACACTCTCAGGAAAAAACTGAATCTTAAATTACAGTTTCCATTGTCCCACTGAGGAAAGGTTTAAACATTGTGTTTATAAGAATGAAGAGTACTATATGTTGAACTGGTAAAGCAGTTGGCCAGACTATCCTTGTTACACCCCTCGAGTTGAATAAAAGGCTCAGGTCGTTCTTGGTTTTTAACAGACATTTATTTTGGACAAGTCTTCATGTCTTGTAGCCTTATGCTCCAATAATGCCAATAATGTCGAAATTCCAAAGATGCGAAAATGCCCAAATGCCGTCAGAACTCATTGGCCTTTCTAACTCAAGAGGAATAAACTTGAGGGTTAACAGTGTCTTCTTCTTTAAACAAAGAGTAGCAATATAACTTCTTAACACTTCTTAAAAGTGTAACTCATATGGACATTAGCGCGTACCTTGTGCATCTTTTCTGCATTTAGCGCCCCCCGGCAGTGATAGCAACAATTAAATAATTCCCCAGTGAAACAAAATTATATGTTCCCTCTCACCCTTCTATGGTTTTAACTAAGAACATAAATAAATTAACAGAAACAAAAATATATTCCTGTTTTATTCTAATTATTATTTGAACATTTTAACCATTTATTTACTTACAACTGTAAAGTGCATATATTATGAACTGAATATGCATGTATAATGAGAGTTGCCTCTAGCGGCAGCTACAATCCTCTCAGTCTACAGCTTCTTTCACACAATGTGGATGGGGTTAAAGGTTAACACAAACTAGGATTCTATCCGACTTGATTGACGAAGACCTGGTGAGACCTAGCCCAATTCCAAGTACATTACTGAGAGGAAAAATGAATTTAACATAAGCCAAAAAACATCATGTAAAACACTGTGAACCTTCAGGTTTTTTGATGAAATAATACATAACATTAACAGGAGCAAAATCTATTTAATATATATACAAATAAATAAATGAATAAATAAATGAATAAATAAATAAATACATTATTTATTTATGTTAATTAAGCCGAACTGAAGATGTTGAGGTTCTCTTTGGGTGTGACAAGATTGGACAGGATTAGGAACGAGTACATCAGAGGGACAGCCCATGTTGGACGTTTGGGGGACAAAGTTAGGGAGGCGAGATTAAGATGGTTTGGACATGTTCAGAGGAGGGAGAGTGAGTACATTGGTAGGAGAATGTTGGACATGGAGCTGCCAGGCAGGAGGCAAAGAGGAAGGCCAAAGAGGAGGTATATGGATGTAATTAATGAGGATTTGAAGCTAGTGGGTGCAAGTGTTGAGGATGCAGAAGATAGGGTTAGGTGGAGAGAGATGATTCGCTGTGGCGACCCCTGAAGGGAAAAGCCGAAAGAAGAAGAAGAATTAGCCACTGACTTTGTGTGTAATAGAATATGTCTGACTATTGAAGTGTGCATGATGGAAAAATACTGACTACATTCTACAAATCTGAATGAGGCAAAGCCTGAGCATTACCGGTAAAGCTTTAGCAATAATGTCCTGAGATTTGATAAAGAAGCGATAAAGGTGTGGGGCTTACTCAACAGGTGTGACATATACACTGGTTATCTTCTCAAAATCCTTGAGCAAATATGACCAGAAATTAAAAGTCCACTTTTTTATACAGAACCTTTCTCACACACCATTCTATGATCTCATGACTCTCTCTCCTCAAGGAGAATCTGTGTGCAGTCATTACTCACAGCCTTTACACCAGCCAAGACAACCAAAGAGGCAGACTCTAGTGGCCGTGAGGTTTCCATAGCGACTGCTAGTTGTAAAGATGGTGGCTGGCATTGCTGGCACATTCACATGGCTATCTGTTCTATCCAAAAAGCAAACGAGGATGTTGAGGAAGGAGAGCAACGATTCAACTCTTTCCAGCTGAACGGGATTTGAATTTACACCCTGTTAACAAGCAGCATAACTCCACAACACGCAGGATTAACGTGGAGTGTGTGACAGAGTGACGAGTGGCAGCGACTCACACCTCCCCGGCACAGCAGCTGTTAACGAAGCATCTCCTCTTTCTCTGCTCTCCTCTTCCTCCTCTTTTGGTGTCTCTTCCTCCATCCTCCAACCTCCATCGTCTGAGCGTCTGAACTGGGGGAGAACCTTTAAGTTTGTGGCATAGTGTGAAATCCAGGATTTCTTTGTGCAGTCATCTTCGGTATTAAATTATTTATTTCCATTATCATGCTTCCCACAAAACAACACATGGCAGTAATCTAGGCCTGGAATTTTTCAGGGTGGAAAATCTCTTTTTGGCTTTTTACTCACTTAAATAATTTCCTGTGGAGAGTGAAAGTGATCTGCCAGTTTTGTAAAATGCAAGCTTGTGCACAGCTCTGACACTTGGTATCTGTGAAGGACAGATTCAAAATCATGCTGCTTGGGTACTTCATGTATTGGATTAGATTTCAACATCCACTAATCCCAAGCTATTTTAAATGCTAGCACATTTCTGCTTAGGCCATTTGCACTGTCACAGGAAAGTACTGTACAGGAATCTCAGGCATTTTCAAAGAACATTTTCTTTGACCTCAGCCACTTATTGCAAATCAGTGTGTTTTTCACCATAACACGCTTCAATAAATGAATGATTGTAAGACCCACAGCGCGGCACTGTACGAGCAAGTCGCTAGTGACCTCTCTGACATGCAGGTAACACCCATTAAATCGCCATAAGGATTGAAAAGATTCCTCCCATTTAAGAAGAGTTTTTTTTTAATCTCCTTTTTCTCTTCACTCTGGTAACTGCAGTATTATCCACACCATTTATGGACATGGTCTAATCACAGCTAAGCTTTTGAAAAACAAAACCACAGTTAATAATCACATTCTGTGTTCAGAAGATGGAAAAAAAAACAAGGAGCTTAAACAAGTGAGTCCTTGCTCCTTTGGCATTTGAAATGCATAAAGCTGCCTGCTTGCCAGCCTCATTATTCCGCTCTCGCGAAGAGCTTGGAACTATTCAGACCACTTTCCTCCAAACTCAATTCCACAAAAACAGCCAGCTTATCAAATAACAGTCAGAGGGTGAAAAGCAGAAAGGGAAAAAAGCGATTTAATGAGACAAGCAAGAAAGTAGAGCCGATCAGACTTGATTTTTAAATACAAATCTATTTTCTTTCTCTTTTTTTTTCACATACTGGAGAAAATTTGAGAAATGACCAGCTGGGATTTTAAGGCTTAGAAACAAACTGGCAACATTTCTAACTTCCAGAAAAGAGCTTTATTACTGATCCGAATCAGAGAGCAATATTATTAAACAATGTGTAATCACACAGCACACATCGTGATATCAGGAGAATGTAATAGAGTAATAGCGATTCAGATAGCACTGGGGAGAAAGCAAAGCATTCAGAGTGTATGTCATCATCTAGCAAACTAAAACACACCACTTCCGAGTCACTGCGCAAGTGGCCTGGTGTCATTTATGTTATTATACTTTATTTATTTTATTTAAGGAAAAACTGTTGTGAAAAGCTTGCTGATTTCTACCTAGATATACTCCTTCATTCAGAGCATTATTAAAATTATTACAAGGGTTAAAAAGCATTAAGCAAAATTAGTATGAAGTAAATATGTATCCCGAAATATTACGAATCATAACATAGAACTTGATATGAGAAGCAAATCTCAATCTTTTTTTTAAGACAGTCTTTTAAGTTCGATCAATATTCCTTTAATTTGTTTATTTGATATTTTATTTATAATTTGTTCTGCTTATTTTGACAATTTTTATTCATGAAATTCTTCCTGATTAAACTGATTACTCAGAAATCTTGTTTCACTCCAAAAATAGACAAAAAAAATTTAAATCGAATGTTAGTAAGCAGGCAAGTAACAAATAAACAAAATAAACAAATAATTTAAAAAGGCAGATTGTTTATCACGTCCTGTTTGTGAATACTAGCCTATAATACATTGTGTATAAATTTGTTTATAATGCAAACAATTAAAACAAGCACTTCAGCCTCTAGACACTTGTTTCAGCAGAAAAAGCCCAGCCCATGTGTCCTTAAAAACACACACTCATTGAGAGAACTGTAATCTTGGTTCAGTCAGAGAGGAGAAAGAAACAATGCCCTAATGTTAGTGCACTTTTGTAGGTAGTGTGTTTTATCTTAATACTCAGTAGTGACTCTGACTAGGTCTAAATCTGTAGGCGAGACGCTCGGCTTGCTCTCAGCACTAGATCATACCTTCGATCCTGACACTTACACAGCAGCAGTCTATGGTATGACTCGTACTGTTTTTACAGTATTGTATGTGCATAATATAGAAAAATATAGTGCTTTTTAAAACTACTATCCCCAAACATACTCAGCACTACTACTGTTAACATTAAAACTAAATTAAATTACAGTGTAAAACAGCAGAGATCCTTCTTTTACTGTGATGTTAAGCAATAAACCCTGACAGTGAGCTGGAAGGAAATGGGACTAGATTTTCCATCACACCCATCATAAATCTGATCTGAAACTCTCAAACAGACACACACACTTCCAATAACTGTACATTTCCACCAAGTGAGTTTAACATTTCTCTACGGGATGTTCCCTCCCCTGCTCTGCTCAGGAAGAATGTTCCAGTTAATACACACACACACACACACAGCCAAAAGAACTGACTGAGTTGTAAACACTCCAAAGTTAGACCACATACATTTCAAATACTCAGTACTGAGGTTGTGTAACAATTCTACACTGTTATACAACACTGATGCTGTAACAATCTGCATAATTTACAGCACTGCTGTGAATCCTGCGTTAGAGGAAATAGAAAATACCATCGAGACAAAAGCACAAATAACACAGAGCATGTCCATCGTGTGAAGGACACACTCAGCGGCCCGATCACAAAGTGGGTCACGATTATACAACACGCCCTTCTCCCTTCCTAAAAACCGTGACGGTGTACGAACAAGCCACATCAAACACAAAAGTGCAATTACTTTGGCCTCCGATGCTAATTAAAACTTCATCTAATAATAACTTGTAATAATTACACATCCCAAATGAATTCTGGAAAAGCTGGAAGACAAAGTAATTACACAAGTTCTCTTTTTGAAAGGCAATATGAATGAAATCTGTGCCTCACAAAACTCTACCAGAACAAAAAAAAAAAAAAAAAAATGGAAAACAAATCCAAAAAGCAGAAAGAATTTCATTATGGCTTACAAACGAACCTGCAGCTGGGTGAAAAATAGTCCCAAATTGAATCTATGAAATTGCCCCATCACTACAATTGTGTTTGTGTGTATGGTACTGGATAGGCAGCCGGCGTGTGTAGACCTGGTGAAATCAAGTTATCAGACCTGACGTCTGAGTAATCTAGAGTTAGAGCACTGGATGGAGTTATTCATTTGAAGACAGTATCAAAGCAGAAAGCTTGTTTGTGTGCACTTCCCACAGTCATTCTGAAGAACGTAGCAGTCTATAAACCAACACCGAATAACATCGTCACACTGAATCGTGCAGAGCACCGAATATTATCCAAGTGTGTCTCAAACCCATTTTCTGCATCTTGTGGTTGAGAGTACACTGTACACTACTGCACTCGATTCTACACCACTGTTCACGAATGCACTCATTCTACACGACTGTACACCACTGTTCACGAATGCACTCATTCTACACGACTGTACCCGACTGTACACCAATGTTCACGAATGCACTCATTCTACACGACTGTACCCGACTGTACACCACTGTTCACGAATGCACTCATTCTACACGACTGTACCCGATTGTACACCACTGTTCAGGACTGCACTCGATTGTACACCACTGTTCACGACTGCACTCAATTCTGCACCATTGTACCCGATTGTACAACACTGTACATGACTGCATTTAATTCTACATGACTATACCTGATTGTACACCACTGTTCATGGCTGCACTCGATTCAACGCCACTGTACACCACTGTACACGACTATACCCGAGTGTACACCACTGTTCACGAATGCACTCATTCTACACGACTGTACCCGGTTGTACACCACTGTTCAGGAATGCACTCGATTCTGCACCATTGTACCCGATTGTACAACACTGTACATGAATGCATTTGATTCTACATGACTATACCTGATTGTACACCACTGTTCACGACTGCACTCAATTCTACACCACTGTACATGACTGTACACCACTTTACACGACTGTACCCAATTGTACACCACTGTTCACGACTGCACTCGATTCTACAAGACTGTACCCGATTCTACACCACCATTCATGAATGCACTCGATTCTACACCACGGTACTTGATTGTACACCAATGTACACTACTGCACTTAATTGTACACCAATGCAAACGATTGCACTCGATTGTACACCAATGTACACAACTGCACTCGATTCTACACCACTGTACATGACTGCACTCGATTTTACACCAATGTACATGACTGCATTCGATTGTACGCCACTGCACTTAATTGTACACCAATTCACTCTGCACACCACTGTGGCAGGAAAGTTTTCTCTACTTTGTTCCTTTAAACATCAGTGTTTTCTACATGGAGCCAAGGCCCAGGCCTATTTAACCTTTGGTGGTCTATTTAACCTTTGTAGCCGTGCGGACTGCATGGGCCATACCCGTGTGCGCCATTAGCTGGTCTAGGATCAGTTGAGGCACTAAAATCTGATCACAAACACAATAGTAGAATATAGCAGAAATACCAGTACATTTAACCAGACAACATTCTGTGAAAGCAGTGTTTCGCAGGCCGGTGAAAAGCCCAGAGCCAATAAATCTGCAGATACCAGATATTTACACAATAATTATCACAACTCTTATTTCTCCATTACTGAAGCTTAATTAGTATTATATTAATTGGTCTGTAATCAAGGCATATATTTATATAAATACCCTGCAATCCTAATTAATAATTAATGATTAAATTAATTACTAATACAAAGGTGCAATTTTCTGTAGGGTTTAAGGACTGAGATCTATATTCATCATTGAAAAGCATGCTGATGCTGCTGTGTGGTGCAAGTGAAAAATTCATCAAAACACTGCTAGAGACAATCATTTTAAATGCATATTTAATAGTGTTATAAAAGAGGTTAGTAAAAAATGTGTGTTCAGTATTACCATTCACTTTGTTTATTACAGACATTAATACGAAATTATGGAAATATACTGAAACATGGGTATGATGAAGTGGGTTAGAATTCAATTTGTCCATGATCTGCTCTTTAAATGTCCACTGTGTCATTTATACATTCAATACGTGCAGCTATGGCGAGTGTGGAGCAACCAAACTTATAAAGGATTTAGAAGCGAGTATGACGAGAACAAAAAATGTATAAAAATAATGGAAAGCTGCCACATGCCGAGAGAAGAGCGTGGAGAAACAACTCCATCATCTTCTCATCCTTCTGATGTGGTGAATCCTTCTTTCCTCTCTTGACAAAAACATCCACTTCTTTAATCATCCATTTTTTTTTTGTTAATATTACTTCACTGCAGCAGACAATACAATACAAACTCATCAACAGTCAACATAGATAGAAGAGAGTACCTTCACTTGTGTAAACCTTCACTTGTGTAAAATTTTATTAAAAAGCCTTTTACGATATAAGAAAGGATCTATTTGGTGTCAGTGGTTCTAAATGATTTTATTCATGTGTCTTCTTTAAGAGCTGCATGTGAATAGCGTAGTTATGAATGATAATAATAATAAATGTCCTAATATAAATGTTGCAGAGTGGCTGTGTAATTGTTAATAAACTCAGTCAAGAAAAGACTGTAGGTGTGCTCCAAAGTGTCCATTATACTGTATAGTGTGATTTAACCCCTTAAAATCTCAGAACCCATCCATGGGTCTAGACTTACTTTCTTCACCCATATAACCAAATGCCTTCTATATTAGTTTTATTTTAGCTCCTGAACAACGTGAATTAGAAATAATAATTTGAGAGTTTAATGAGTTAACACAAATATAACAGCACTAACGTATAGGATAACTGCATCGGAATGAAGTCTGTCGCACACTTTTTAAACTGAGTCGATGAATATGAAAGCAGAATGGGATTACATTTCTGTCATGTGGAGAAGCATGCATGCCTCGGCTCACTTAGGCATAGTACCGTGGGGAACTCACTCGACTTGAAGCTCGTATGCTTGTTCACATCCACCCTCTCTTTGTGTTCGAGTCACAGATTTAGAGAAAAAGAGGAGCTCTTGAGTGTAGCTCCAAGAATGCTCGCTTGGCAGGAAGACAGGAATGTATTATTTGCATTTATTAAGATATGGCCTTGGGCAACGAGTCACTCAGGATAAGGCAGAGTGAACTGCAGGTCAAGCACATCAACAACAATGAAAAGTCGACGAACACGGTGCTGCTGTGGTGTGGTTCTTTACATATTGCGTACCAGGCCGCATATACTGTAATGCTGTGCTTAAACGGCTGCAGTCATGGTGTTCTTCTGCCTCGGATCAGGGTGGCGTCCGTCTGTGTAAGCAAAGCGCTCTGGACTGGTGTGTCGGAAGCCTCCACGGTTCATGGTGTCGTACCGGGCACCTCGAAGGGGCACAGGGGGGGAGGGTGGCACATCCTGGCGCAGGGGGCCTCTCTGTGGAGGTTGGGAGTGGTAAAAGCCTGGGTCGTTGTGCCGAGGGTCCAGGGGGCGATGGGGGTAGCTGGGGTGGTAGCCTGGCTGAGAGGTGGTATAGTGGGCAGGGTCTCTGTGCCCAGGCCAAGCTGGTCCTGGATACTCTGTAGGATCCACTGGACCTCTTCTGTAGGAAAGAACAGACAGAAACAAAAGTTAAAACCTACTGAGAAGAAATTTTCACACTTCTCAGTGTGCCTGAGAGTTGCTAGCTACCTTCTACTGTGCCAACAGATGAATTAAAAAGAGCTTAAGAAGGAAGACAGTGAATTTTGTGACACCAGGATAGCTGAGCAGAAGAGGAATTATACTGCTGAGATACAGATCCTGAGTGAGAGGAGCTGTGGAAATAAAATAATGTCCTTTAAACCAAAGAGCTGAAATACTGAGATGGAGGGTGAGAAGAAGAACAAATGAGCTACAGTCCAAAACTGGCATCTTCATCTGCTGTTGCATAACAGTCTTGAGGTCAGGTAGAAGACGACATGGTTTAAAGGTATGACAAGTTTAAAACTCAACAATTCAAACGGCTAGCAAGAACCTCAAATAACTTATTTATATATACACACATACACACACACAATCTCATATTTCACCTTCAACACACATTCTTCCATATCAACCATGTTGAAGAACAGTGTGTTGTCTGGAAAGAGTGGCAACAGGAAATTTGGACATCTCTGGTCCATCTGGCTGATTAGGTTATAATCTCTTGAGTAACACAAGCCTGGGCAGGGATATTCCAGCACTATTTGCCTTTTACAAGGTTTCATGATTTATTGTTAAAAGTGTGAGAGGAAGATAGAGAAAAGAATTGCAGTCAGAAGCTTGGTTGCATTTGCTAAGCTGCAACAATTTTAGCCATCTTCCTCATGGCTCAGGTTCAGGATCAGTTGCAGTGTAGGCATGTGACACATTTTAAAGAGCTAGGATAATTTAGTCCAACTATCTAAACTAGATCCCTTTCCATGTTTATGGCTGCTACATTTCCAGAACAAGCTGCTGCTGAAGATATCAATTAGCAGTCATGTTTTCCATATCACAAGCATGTATCTAAAGTTCCTCCTGCTGAGTGTGGAGAACATTATATTTAAAAGTCCTTAGCAGGATGCTTCCAGCTCGTCTTAGCTGCAGCATGTTGATAATTGGGTGTAGTTTTCTATAACAAGTCAGTGCTGCAGTCTCAGAGGGCAGCAAAGGAGACATATCAAAAATCATCAGCACGTCCTTAATCTCTCTTGTGCTGACCACCCATCCAGCACGACAGCCGGGCGTCTGCGCGCACACACACATAGTCCTCTTCTTAATTACCCCTTCATACCGGACTTGGCCTTGCCATGTCAACTTCCTCTAGCACTGATAAGCATGTGTACAGAAGAGAGGAGTGCGGAGGCCAGATATATCTTTACTGTGGAAGATTATCAGCTTGGGCACATGCAGCGGCTGTCTGCACCTGGCCCTAACTGCGTTCAACAACACTTTCCAAAAACCTAATCACATTTACAATAAACCTTTATTCTCCTCTCAGTGAATTCCCAGACATGTCTGGCCTTCTCCCTAACACTAATCTAAAATAGCTCAAGCATTTAGAAAGCTCAGTTCTGGCCTGTTCAAGTACAAAGCATATGAATGCATTCAAATGCAAATCTGTTCCATTTTTTAAATGTAATCCCTAGTATTAGCTAAATTTGTCCAGTTAATTGCCCATAGTCGTATCCCATCTGACTTCTAGGACCGAGATTGAAATGATTTGAAATTGAAGATTTAATACAGGCATCTGCAATAGAGGATTGAGTAATAACGCTCTTATTACACATAAGTCCCATTATGTTTAAATATCATGCAGGAGAGCATTACATCTGTCAGTCGCTCATTTACTCCTATACATCAGCGCTTGTGTGTTATGGCAGGCATCCGGGAGGAATTCGGTATCAGTGACTGAGCTGAAATCCTTTTTTTGTTTTGGGATTTCTCACACCTGCCTCTGAAATTAGGAGGAAATTCCAAAGAGTCACCAATTTGCTGGTACTCCTTCGCAGAGGGATTTCTGGAGTGTCAGTGGGAAACAGCTGTCTGAAAAACTCATAGATACATAGCTATGGCTGAGAAAATCCTACACCACCATACACAGCAGTGTCCGTGCACAAACACGTACAGTCCAGAGCAGGCCAGTAATCCACTGCAGAGCCATGACCTGTTTGGAAAACCCCTTCTACTGGTACTGTCTGAAATAACAACTGTAAATAAAGGCAGACAGGAGTGTTGGCTGTCAGAACAGCTCAGTTAATGGAAGACTGAACAGCAAGAAATCCTCACATACAGGGAAAACTCTGTACCAACTGTTTCCAAAGCTTTATAGTATTCCTAGACTATAACCACTTTAAATTAGCATGAGGATGTTATACACCCTGCCAAACACTGTAAATGTTGATTTTGCTAAAATATGTGGCCAAATGTCATTTTCTTGCGTTCTGTCAAAATATAGAAGATAAGCAGCAGCCTGTGGTTTAAAGCCACCATGAAATGAGCGAATATCATGAAGCAAGGCTGAGGCGACATGCCAGTTTTATCATCACTTTAAAACAGCGATGACACTCATGAAGCCAATTCAGTTATAATAAATAGAGTAATCACCTCACAAACTCATCATATCAAAGTTCACTCCAGAAGAGAGTGTTCATGTGGGTTTTCTAACTCACTTAAGTACTCATAAAACTCCAGGTAACAAAGTTTCACTTTTAGAATGAAATTTCATTACCCAACTTGATAAGGCACTAACGACAGAGAGACCAAAACAAAAGAGCAATAAAGCTCGAGTGACGTGTAATGAAAGATAAATGTCTTTATCATCCAGCACTGCTGAGGGAGCAGTACACACGACTCTGTGTCCTTCTCAAACCTTTCTCTTATGTTGACACACAGTTCTGCTCTCTGTCATGCTCTCTTTGAATCTATAGGGTGCCCCAAAAAAGTCTCCATACACTGGGCAAAAACAGTTTGTAGCTAAATGCCTTCCAAATATATATTATTTACTATTAAATTATATATTTATGTATGTATGCATGCGCACACATTATAGATATTATTAGGATAGGCGTTAAGAATGCCTTTGCTGAAAGAAGAACGTGTTTGCTGTACCAGGAAAAGATGCGGCACAAAGATCATCACAAAGTGCAATTACACGCATGACACCAGATGAGCTCATCATGAGTGGGAGAGATGACATGGCAATCATAGAGGATGCTTTGTAAATAAAGTCACATTCTGCTAAAAGTGTTCGTTTACACTCTTTTTTGTGGTCAGTCTGAGCAGTGTGTTTTTATGTGTTTTCTTTCTTGAAGTGTTCTTCAATCAGTTCTGTTATTTTGGTAAAGATGTGGAAAAGCTGTTGTGTGTTAATCCCCTACAGAGCACCTGGCTGCTGAATTGACGCCCTGGACCCAGTTAGACTGGGTAATGTTTGCACAGCTGCCCTTGGGAACTGTGCACCTTACACACACACACACGCGCGCGCTGACCTCACTGAGGCACCAGGAGACTCAGAGGTCAGGTCCCAGCAGGATTATTTAGAATTCCAGGATTTTATTTGGAGAAAAGAAACCAGAAAAACATTCAACGCTACCATTATAAGCTTTAGCTGTCAGCTCTAATATATAAGACATGCATCTATCAGAGATGTTTTCCTGTTGGCTATGGAGTTTAAATTTGAAGAAGTATTAATGTCTCTTTTAATGTCGATGAAATGAAAATATCATAAGTATCAATTACTGCAGTGGTATTTAACTAAACACACAAAAATAGAGGAGCAAAAAATGAAAGAAGTGAAATGTAACTACACATTTCTCCCTGTGTGTGTGTGTGTGTGTGTGTGTGTGTGTGTGTGGTGGCAGGTAGAGCATGGTTAAAAGGATGAATTAGGTGGTTAAGTGGTCTTGGTGTCTGTGTTGCTGTGCAGGCAGAAATAGCTCTGTGGATTTTTGATCTGAAATCCTGCACACGCAGGGAGAATTCCTTCTGAGAGGCAGCAGAAGAATGCTGAAGGTCGGCACCTGTCGAATAAGGCCGACGGCTTTGTAGAGCAGCTCTGGAATGCTGTAAGAAATGCCAAGCTCCTAACTTAGTCAGTGCCTGAAATCACGACTGATTGTTCTCTACATCAGCCGCCAATGAAACCATCGATAAATTAACCCGTGCTTGATTACGCCATTAACCTAACATTCTCCGTCTGTTACCTGCCTGGCACACTAATGGGATGCTGTTTGATGCCTGGTGGGCCGAGCTGTACTAAATGAGCTCTGCTCTAATAAACTCACGCCTGTGTGCTTATTGATGCAATTGAGGAGAAGTTGGCTGGAGCAGGGAGCTGGATTTCACAGCTGATTGGATATAAAGAGCACCTTTATTTTCCAGAGCCTACCTGCGGGGCAAGGTGGGATTAAGTGGAGCGGCTGGAGGAAAAACGAGCCTGAGCTGAAGCATTTAATGAATGAATGGATGAAGGGACAGATAGAAAAAGAAGGCGCAGCAAGAGAAGATTGGCAAACATACATGTAATAGAAAAACTGTACAGGCATGATTAGAAAAAATAAATTGTTAAATAGCCATCTCTGATAAAATATTAGGGAATAAAGTGTAATAACACGGTTATTACACATGACATGACCCATTAGGTTCTAGTTTAAATATTTACAGAGATGGATGATGTCAATCTCTTTTTCCTCATCATCAGGGTTAATGTGTTTTCAAAGACATCTACGAGGAATTTGAGTTCTCATACCTTCTTCTGAAATAAGGAGGAAAGTCATTAAAGTAAAAGGTAGCACTTGAGCAAGGTAGCGTGATGAATTTATACAGAAAATACACGTATCTTATAACAGTGTGTTCCAAAGCTCAAAATGATCAAACATAATGATCAAAATGAATAAAAAGTATAAATAATTAAAAGATATGCTGGACTATATTTGATAACCTGCTCTTATGCAAACCTGCAAGCAGGACGGTGGTTGTTCATTTAATCCCAAATGCTACATGAGCTAAATCAATGTGTCTGAAAAAAGATAATAAATAGAGGCAGAAATTACAGGCACTGGTAGAGAGAGGAAAAAGAGAAAGACAGTTGGAAAAAAAGGGGTGAGGAGGTCCAGCTTAGCACAGATGGTGGATGCTTGGTTGCCAAGGCAACATCGAACAGGCAGAACAATGGAAATATGGCATTATTTTCAGAGCCCTCGTCAAATCTAACCTTTTTTTTCCTTTTCTTGTCACAAGTTCTTTTTTGGCATTTTCAGTTCTGAATCTGACAGCTCTCCTGTATGTCTGACTGACATGTGAATGCTGTACTAACAAACGCCCAAAATGCTCCAACAAATCTCTTAAGCTCAGTTAGGATCTCAGAGCAGCAGATTTCAAACACGTTTAAGCTGTGCATGCGGGCCAGCAGGTCCACGACATGGGACCACAGGGTAAGCGGCACTCTCTCACACACGCACACACGCACTTTACTAACCTTGTGAGTACCTTCGATTGATTCATTATTAATGCATCAATTTATGCCATACAGTTCTTTGGGGAAAAAATACAACCAAATAACAACATAACATTTTCCTCAAATCTTCATTCACACGTCCCCATAATGGCAGAACTGTCAGATATTCCTAAACTTTTTGGTCCCCACATGCTGGCCCAGTCACAACCTTTTAGTGAGTGAAGAAATCTTTGGGTGCAGTAATGACTGAGACAGGGGGAAAAGCATGCAAGTGCAAGTGTGAGTGATCGTGTGCGAGAACGCGTAGGTGATTTGGTGACTGGTTTACACTCTATAGAACTGAAAGCAATTGCATCACTGCACCTCATCACCCCGGGTTCAGCCAGAGAGGCAACCATCTGCACATTAATCACCCAATTATCACCCAACTATCCAATGAAAACCCAGCCGGAATCAAACAAAACGATGACTTGGCTAGCTAATCTAGTAATCTTCGGACGTGGAGGGGTGCGAAGCTCTTCTGATTGGCCGGGTAGCCTGGATAATGAGCTTGGGTATTATTAGAGTAATGATTATAATTGGGCACATATGGACTAGTGCGCGTTCGGTCTAACAGGCTAACAACCTTCTTCCACCTGCGAGGACCAGTGACCTCAGATCTGGCTAGAGAGGATCTCAGCAGTCAGGGTTAGAATAACAATCGGGACTAGGGTTAGTGAAGGGTTATGTGGAAAAAGGCCCACCGCAATTATGTCGGCATAAAAACACAGATCATTATAATGGATCTGGAGCAACAAGGTAAGTTTAAGGAAGAAAATAGCTTTAAAAGTGGCCCTGTGGGATATTAGTTTGTTACGTTAAAAAGACATTGTAAATTATGCAAACTGAAAAACATTTCTGAAATGTTAGAAGCGTTGTGGCTTTAATTCATCCGTGTTTTATACGTGATGCAGTCATCTATTATTTCTGAAGTGTGTCATGAATGCAAGGATGACTTTTTTGTAATGCTCTTTGAGTCATCCTAAGCATATTCAGGCTGGTTAGTATTTATTATTGTGCTGGTTGATGTTAATCATTTGAGCTGGGCTTCATAAGCCTCGGTGTAGACAGAGTGAGAGACGGAGTAAAAGACATAGCAATACCGTAACCCGATTCAAGGATAGAGATGCAGTGTGATATCGAGTTGCACTGCCGCCTCGTCTCCCTGGAGAGGATCGGGTGAATTCCCAGGCCGAGAGGGCCTCAGAAGGCAGACACTCCAGATTTAATTATAAGCTTTAAAGAGGATTACTCAGCACCGCGTGAGAGAAAAAGAGGCCGTCGGCTCGCCACTTTCTTTCTCTCTCATTCACAGTAATTCCCTGAACCTTCCCCATTTCTCTTTTGTTCTTGTGTTTTCATTCTTTCTCCACTTCTGACTAATCATGGTACTTTTACTTTCTCTATGTGTCTAATTTATTGCCCTGTGACACTTCTCTTTGCTGGACACTGCTTTTCTTTTACTCTAGTATAAGTTACTCCCTCTATCTCTCTCTCGTACTCCCCGACATTTATCTCATTGCTGATCTTTCCATCACTGTCCTGTATCATTAGATGGGCAGATGAGTGCTCATACCTGGGCAGGGAGGCGTACTGACGCTCCACATCCTCATAGCGGGGAGCCAGTCTGGGGTCAGGACTCCTGACAGGAATCTGTTTAAAAAAATAAAAAAAAAAAGGACAGTATGCTGTCAGACAGAGAACCAACAAACCCACACAGTCAGAGTTTCGGCAAACTCATCCATTCCTGTCACATACAGCTTGTAATGGATTACTAGAGAACTGATTAGATGACATGAATAGTGCAAGCCATTTTTGGTTCTGCCTAAGCTCAGCTTTATTCCTGCTCCTTTCCTCCTCCGCATTAAGAACAGTGATGAAAGTTCCCTTCCTGCTATGAAATACCTGCCGGTTCTGTAATCAAGGCTTGAAAGGCTGCGAGAGAGCAGCTCACAAAGGCTGCTTATTGGGATTTAACAACAGGAGTCTTGAGGAGGGGGTAGAAGGTTAGATTATGTTACTAAAAACAAGAAGGAACTCAGTGGTCCAGATCCCGTCCTGGACTAACCAACATCTCAGACCTGAGCAAGAGCCACATAACATCATAATCACTGCATTTCGTTGCCTTGTACATGTGTAATGACAATAAAGTTGAATCTAATCTAATCTAATCTCTACAGAGAGGTGCTTATTCATTAAACACAGAGATTTTAAAGGAACGCCTTCAAATACCAGAGCTTTTAAAAACAATCATACCTTTACTAATTCAAAACCAGTTGCTTAATTTAAGAGACTTTTCACTCACAATATTTTTTGCGTCTATACAAACAAGATAAAGGCGCTGTGTAAAGTTTGACGCTGTGAGAATCTTAACCCGACATATATAGGCAACTTAATAAATTAGAAATACTGACACATAATCCATGATGAAATTATTCCAGTAGATTTAGTTGTGGCTGACGGATTGAAGGTTAGGGCCATTATGGAAAACTGGCTGCTTTTCCGAGGGCAATAAGTAGGAAATTGTGTCATCCGTCTCAATGAACTGGTTTTAAATATACGCTTGCTGAGCTGCCACCTCTCTGCCGTGCTCATAATGGCTGGCCCACTGCCTGCATATTAAGCACATTTCTCCTCACTAGCTCTGAACATGGAAATGTCTGGAGGCCATGTCTTCACAGCGAGAAGATAAAGGGACAGGCATGCATTACTTAGGAATGGAGAGACAGGTTGTGAGAAAGGCAAGAATGGACTAGGTAAATGACAAAGAGTTACTGATGAAAAAACGGAGAAAATATGTGTCCTTTATTCAGTGTCAGATGCTCAGAGTTTCTGCCTTTGTACATTTTTCACAGGCATTTTAGAATGAAGTGTTGTGAATTCTCATGGAGTCAAGAATCTTTTATTTTTTCTAGTTGAAATAGACCTTTAGGCTAGTGTGGAAAAAGGCCAGGCTAAGACTATGTAGCAGGCAAGCCCAAGGGGAACAAAACACTTATGGACTGTGACAGTACAGTCAGTTCCTTGTGCCTGATATTACAACGCTGTGCCAGTGCAGTACTCAAATGTTTCCCATGGGTATCTAATATTCCCAAGAGTTCTGCAATAAAGATTTAGAATACATTTGGTCTACCTCATGTCCTTGAAGAATTGGCAAAGCAGCAGATTGCACATAGCTAACACATTCACTCACATAATCATTTCAGCAAAGCAACACATTGAGCACCATTCCAGAGTAAACAGTCATCCAACTACTGATTCTAATATTCAAGGAACACATCAGTATCGATACTGGTATACGATGGCCATGTTGATCTTTGTTCATGCTAAAGAAGGAAAAATTTCTGACAGTTCCTTGAACCCTAGGACCAGGTAATAGTGAAAAGCAGGGATAAGATACAAACTCCTAATGAACATGTTCCTTAATTGAACCTGATTTTTGAAATATCTCACTTGGTTTATCTCACAAATTCAGGCACTGCCCCGTAAGTAATAGTGAGATTCAGGTGTGATGCACCTCGAGGTGAAATGTTGAACAGAGTACAAAAGAGAGAGAGAGAGAGAGAGAGAGGGAGAGAGAGAGAGAGAGAGAGAGAGAGTGTAGGGGGCTTGAAGAGTGACTCTTAGCTGAGATGAAATAAACAAACATGAGCGATAGCATCTACAAAAGCAAGTTAAAAACATTTCAGTTTCACAGGTATTCACAAAAACCCTCTTGTGAGCTGGACTGTATGCTGATTGGTGTATTTCTAAGGTGTGTGTGTGTGTGCAATCCAGTGTCTCCAGTGTGTGCATATGTGATCTTCAGGTCTCTCAGTGGAATGAGCGTATTTTCTGCTTCTCCCTAAGATGATGGCTTTGAGCTCATGAATATTCAATCAAGCAGTGCGAGCATGCCAAACAAACAGCGCTGAACAGAGGAGCGAGGTCACAACCTGGCTAAATGGAAGTGTACGTGGCTTTCCACCCAGTCACCAAATCTCCATATTAGAGCCGTGCTGACAGGTGGTACCTTGAACGAATCTCATCTAACCGCCTAAAACACCCACCTGTGGCATTATCAAGTGTTTACCCAAACAGGGCCCACATTTCAACCTGAAAATGGTACTTGTTAAATGTTAATAACCTCTAAATGTGTTTAGTCATGGAAAAACCTTTTCCTGCATCGAAATTAATCTCGCTCTTGCTCTTTCCCTGGTGTATTGATTTCAGGCCTAAACACATACATTAAGATACATTAAATGATAAATGTGTTAGTGCTGCAGTAAGTACATGGCCAAATATGATTACTCTTGGCCTGCTTGCATAAAGAAATCAATCTTCTGGTTCTGCCACCTAACAAACAAGGCAAGAGTAACAGGACCTGGAATTCTGGCCGTTCACTTCTCAGTGCATTTATACGATTAAATTGTATGTAATTTATATAATGTTCCATTCACCTCAAATCTGCCAAATGGTCGAGACCTTAATTCTGTTCTGAAGCTTAGCTCTTAGTCGCTTCACATTACCAAAACATTTCCTTGACCTTTTAATACTTTTTCCAGGTCGATAAATGAATGAATGAATATAAATTCCATACACTTCCAGTTTTCCTAAAACGCTACAGAACACAAGTGACTTTAATGAAACCATATACAATTTCATATAATGTCAGGGGAAAAAAGAGCTAAAAACAAAAACCTAGCAACTTGTTGAGCTCCTTTTAGGTCAGCGGTGGGTTTTCGAGGTTGTGTGTGACTGAGATGTGGCCGTGCAGCAGTATCAAGAGCAGCAGCCACAGTGTGAAGCTGAGTGCTCTGCGTAATGAAGGCTACAGGAAAGGCCTGTCCCAGAGACTCAGTTCCTTCAGAGCTAATGGCCTACAGAAAGCTATTTCACGGCATACCGAGCAGAAGGGAACCCAGTCAGTGGAGGAATTCATGCAGAAGACACTGACACAGCAGACATGGACTGTCCATCGCACATACTCCAGATCTGTACCAAACCAAGACCTGTATCCATCTCAGATCCAAAAAAGCTCAAACAAATACACATGCATAACACAAAAAAAGTGTGA
This sequence comes from Tachysurus vachellii, assembly GCF_030014155.1. Lineage (NCBI taxonomy): Eukaryota > Metazoa > Chordata > Actinopteri > Siluriformes > Bagridae > Tachysurus > Tachysurus vachellii. The sequence goes on from NC_083467.1 coordinate 18,896,088, forward strand.
CACGCTTAACAGACCGGTGGTTAGATGTAGTATATTATCTTAATTGCATAATACATCACTACTCATTTTAAATAGCACGTCTGTGCTGAATGAACTATGACGATAGTGAGATTTCACATCAGGTCATTTTTAAACCGGAGCTGTCCATCTCTGGCTGATGAAGGACTACAGGGTTATTAATATTGGCTCTGAGCTTCTATTACTCCATCCTGAACAATGATTATCACTAGGAATATATAATTAACTGCAGAAAAAAAAAACCTGGCATGGTCTGACTTTGTTTAGCTGGAAAAGGACAAGGTGTGCTAAAAAAATAAAAATAAATAATAAAATTCCTGCTCTTTTTCCAGCTGACACTGTAGTTTCATCATCCGCAGCAGCAGACGCTTGTTTGAACAGTGCGCTGGTCATTACTCTTACACACAGACATCTGATCACTTTCTTGTGAGGACATGAATTACTGGTCATGTCAAATCCAACTGAAGGGCAATCATTTATTCCTCTGGGCTGCTAGTATAAATTCAACATGCGCAAAAACATGCATGGTTTCCTTCTCTTGGGAAGGGGGATGAGAGAGGTGGGGAGGTGAAGAGATGTACTGATTGAGGCGAGATGTTTTATTTCAGGACTTTAGTTGAAACAGTAACAGACTTAGAATCCAGGATGGGATTGGGCTGCACAAACAAACAGATTCATAAACACACACACACACACACACACACACACACACACACAGTATATAAGCCACTATATAATCCTGAGTAAAGAATCTGAGAAGAAAAATGTGGCAGGAAAAAAGAGAAAGAGTTGTTATTATAGTGTCATTACAAGTCACTTCCAATGTATATTTCTAAACCCAGAGTCACTCATGACATGCTTGAATGTAAACTCCAAACATATAACACACACACACACACCATTTTTCTCTCACTTGCACAATTACACTAACACACACCCACTCATGCATCCAATCAGCCCCAAACTCAACCCTTCCTAATTGAGTTTAGCTGAACTGCTTGCACTGCACAAGTGATGAGAGTTATAGATTATACGAAGCTCTTGCATCGCCATCGATTCCCTTGTGGGAGGAAGGAGCAGGGCACGAAGAGCTAGGAGGGGAACTGAGCGATTCTCTGACCATCTCTACCATTTAATTAAGTGCACAGACCCAGAAGACCACACAGCAATAATATAAGTACAAGTGTATGTACAGTGCTGCTGCTCACAGGAGAAACAGGAAGTGCACAATGTACCAAATACCAGTGAAATTAGAGACAGATTTCCTCTAAAATCTAAAAAAAAAAAAAAAAAAATGATTTTTTTTTGTTTGTTTTTTAAATTAATGCAAAAAAAATAACAAGCTCAATTAGAACTTCTTATTTTTTTTTGCATTAATTTAAAAAACAAACAAAAAAAAAGAAACAATTTTGTGGCAAACCCCCAAGATGAAAACGTGCCCTTTTGCGCAATATATTTACAACGGTAATGTTTCTGTAGCGATTTATGTGCTCCTTCAACATGAACTTATGTTGCTTCCCTGCCACTCGGTCGGACGGTGTGGTACACAGGTTGCATATGAATGGGAAACGTACTCATTTTCCTGCTGCATCGTTTTTTTTTTTTCTGTCTCTACCTCAGAAAAACAGAGCGAGCTTTAAAAACTGTAAATTGTATATAGCTATAGCTAGCTTCTTTGCTCATTTCATGTTTATCAGTATTATTATATTAGTTAGTGCTAGTCAGGTTTGTAGAGCAATCTAGAAAATAAATCAAATTAAAAATGTGGTTAGATTCAATCACTTCATTTTTGCACTAGCCTTAAGCCAGGCTCACATTGTGCGATTTTTAAAATCCTTCTCGATTGTTGCTTGTCAGACTGTATGCACATGATCCCTATGTCACACTGTAGGATCTCAGTTGTCATCATGTCAGATTGTAGGACAGTCACGATGCGTTAAAATCGGAGGCACACATGAAGTCCGGGATTTTACATGATCAATCCGTGACATGTTCAGACACTTTCTCTCGCTAAAATAGCAGGTAACAGCAAACGAAAACCATCTATAGCTGTAATTTTGTTTGTGACAAACCTTAACAAAAACAGAAAAAAAAGCGACCACGATGTGTGTAGAGCAAGTCATGACCGGGCATGTGTCATCTGCGCTCCTATTGGTTCTTAGTTTGACTCTTGTTGTAGGAGAGGTCACACTGCAGGTAAGGGTCTGAAATCTTCTGACACTGCCAGAAACTCATCGGAGGAAAAAAAACTGGTCAAACTAGCCATCAAAGACCACGTATTTTACCCTAGAAATCTTGGGTGTGTTGATCAAATGTGTTGTTAAGGTAAACACAACAGACAAAGTGATTGGGGAAAAAATTCTGGTTGTAATGAGAATGAATAAAAATAAAAATGAATAAAACAGCATTATGCATTAACCCATCATTTCTCCTTAACATCACTAGCGATTATGCCTTTTCATACTAGGACAGCTAGAATGGAGACAGTAAACAACTAGAAGCATAAGACTAAACTGAACGTCAGAGAGAGAGAGAGAGAGAGAGAGAGAGAGAGAGAGAGAGAGAGAGAGAGAGAGAGAGAGAGAGAGAGAGAGAGAGAGAGAGAGAGAGAGAGAGAGAGCGATGATAGAATAGTTACATTTAATAAGTTAAGGTTAAAAAAACCCACAAACACACAAATGTTTTCATGGTATTTTATGAGCTCCAGGCTGCTGAATAAAATCTGTTCTGATGTTCAGACTGTGTTGAGAACATAATATTCCTGGTCAAGCCTGGGAATTCAAATAACACATTCTTGTCAGGAAGTGCCTGCTCACTTTCTTTCTCCAACAGAGGAACGGTCATTTTTCTCTTTGTGAGCTCTCGCTTTCCTTCCACATACCATCGCCATGAGTAACACTCAAAGTCGGCCTGAATGTCAGTAGGCATCTGCGCTCAATAAAGCTGTGGGCTAAAAACAAACTCATTCATTTAAGTCCACTTTGCCGTGCTGTTCTCCTTTACTGCGGTAATTGCTGTGCCTTGTGAAAAGCCATCAATTTCCAATCCTAATTAGTAAGGGTCCTTAAAATCTCTCAGCAATCTCTGAATGCTAGTCCAATGCAGTGGCTAACGCACTCCTACACGGCATCAAAAGATCTCGGATAGCTTTTAATTTCTCATAATTTTCTCTAATGAGATTGCATTGATTTGAACTGGTGCATGATGAGCACGTGGAAGAAGGAAGTAGATGGAACACTTGTGCTGTAACCTCGTGTCACTTGACAATTTACTTTCTGCAACTGAAAAATCATTGACTTGAGTAAGATTGATATCAACTTAAAAATGTACAAGTGCACAGGTACAAGTCAGGGGAGGGGTGTTATGAATGTGTGTGTGTGTGTGTGTGTGTGTGTGTGTGTGTGTGTGTGTGTGCGCGTGGGGGGGGGGGCAGCTAGGAACACATAAGTGCTATAAGTATCTGTTATGGCTGTCTCAAGTACAGAAACATTAAAGCAGGAAAGCTTAGAACATTTTACTTCTCGCTAAATTTAAATTTTTGCAGCCGGGGTGAGTTACTTAAAACCTATGAGAGCTTTGTGCTACAGTCAGTCGGTGGAATTTTCACCCTTCCAATCTCAGAGAGAGAGAGAGAGAGAGAGAGAGAGAGAGAGAGAGAGAGAGAGAGAGAGAGAGAGAGAGAGAGAGAGAAAACGAGACCTAGCAAGAGCAAGCAAGCAAGAGAGAGATCGAGTGAGAGAGAGAGAGTGCGAGAGAGAGAGAGAGAGAGAGAACGAGACCTAGCAAGAGCAAGCAAGCAAGAGAGAGAGAGAGAGAGAGAACGAGACCTAGCAAGAGCAAGCAAGCAAGAGAGAGAGAGAGAGAGAGAGAGAGAGAGAGAGAGAGATCGAGTGAGAGATCGAGTGAGAGAGAGAAAGGGTTTATTTATTAACTTTACAATGACATTGAAGATAAAATTGGATGCTTTGTGAGAGAAACAAATGCCGCACACACTACTTCTCAATATTCAGACAATTAACAACATTAAAGGTCAATACCCTAAAGAACGATGCTTTTAAAGACTGAGCTGTTTGCATGTATTATGTGTTTAATGGTACATTTTTTCTTCTCCATTCACATAGTGATTGCGATGGTGGACTTCTGCTCAGACACGGCCCCTGCTGGGCCCTTGAGCAAGGCCCCTAAACCTCATCTGCTCTACTGTATAAAATAAGATAAATGTAAGTCGCTCTGGATAAGTGGAGTGAAATTGCCATAAATGTAAATGTATAGAAGCATTCGCATGACTGAGAATCTTGGTGTGTGCAGTAAAAAGGACAACTACACAGCAAACAGTCCTGTTCTAATCAGCCTTATGTATGCGCTTATAGTCTTAAGTTTCATTTCTTTACATGTAGAGCTCATAATTGCATAAATAAAACCTTAACTCTTATGACAGACGCCATCATTCTCCATATGTTCTGCTTACTTCTGTCTGCTTCCCAGGAAATTACCTTCCTTTGTTCTCTTAATCCATGGAGGAAACTTTGAAGATGGCACTTTGGGAAGTGGGGGTGCTGCTCTGTCTGGGTGGCAGTGGCTTAAGAAAATTATCTCTAGTCCCTGAACCCACTTTTTTTCTGTTCCTTTTTCCCCTCTCCTTTCTCTGATTCTCACTTGCGCCTTATCAGGTACACACCTTGAGTTCTTTTAGGGACAGCATGCAAATTTAGTGAAAAAAGAGGCTCTGTAAGCAGAGAGGGAGGTTAAAGCTGACGGGCCTAGCGAAGAAATCTCAAACCCTTTCATATCGTCTTAGTGGAGTGTGGGTGCCCTTTTTCATTTTGCACAGGACAAGCATACAGACCGAAGTGAGCAACTGTAAACTGAGCCATCCTGAGTTAAGAGTTTGTAGAACTGTGAGCAAAGCCACATTATCCTTGCACTCACATCTTATTTACTGTATTTGTGGTAGCTGGAGAAAAACCCTTTACATGGTGAAATCTTAAGATTTTGATATCTTCTTTAGAGTTTTGAAACTTTCAAACACTGATTAAAACAGGACATTCACTGTGTGAAGAAAACGTTTTAGACATCTATAGGCAGACTGTTTCCTGACACTGACGATCTGTCTCTTTACACCATGTGATATTTGGCAGAGACATGAGGCTAGATTCCAATGTAAAACCATTCCCATGGCAATTTAGTGACGTATTCTTTTTTGAAAAAAGATGTCAAAATACATTAAAGTCAGGAAAAAATCCGGTTTTGGTCAAAACCTGCTTTTCTGTTTTTGACTCAGTGCCATTTGGTGTGTTTTCTCAAACCGTCACACACACTGTAGTAATGTCAGGAAGCCCACTGGAGAAGACCCAGTGTATCCACTGTAATAAGGTAAAGTCCAACATGCAGCTGGACCAGGATATCCATAATGCACTATGCTGCCTGTAAGGATTAGGACAGACTTTGTTTCAGGTGTATTTTAGTACTTAAAGATAATAGCACTGGCTGGTGTCTGCTGCATTTCCATTGCAGGGTGTGTGACCTTCTGTGTCTCTGTGCTTGAGCTATTCTTTTCTATAGGTGCAGTCACTATATCTAGGAAAGTGTGTGTGTCTATGTGTGTGTCTGAGTGGGTAGCAGCTGGCTAGGCAGGCAGGTTGAGATGAAGGTGTAATGGGATGGAAGCGACACTCCTTTCTCTCCCTCATGGAGATGATTGCCAGTCAGAGAACGCTTGGTTTAAATGCAGCCTCCCTCACAACACCAATCCCCACAGCACAGCCGACCCCTGTCTGTCTGCAAATCATCTATCACTCTCGCCTGCACTGCAGAAGCCACAGCCTGCATTTCAAAAGCACCAGCTTCAGCATACACATCAGAAAAATGATAAAAGCAGCACAAGTGAGGCCATTTATAGGTGTAAAATAGAGAAGGATATCATGCAAATACACAGGTTGTGACAAACAAATGTTTGTTCTTTTTAACTAACAGTACCGGAGCAACTGTGACATATAAAACTGAACCAGAAGTATTAAAAAGCTAAAGGTCCATCTTCATAATGTCACACTGGAAGGAGATGTCAGGTTCTTTAAGGGTAATTGCCTGGTATTCTCTTAAGGTGTGAATTTGCACAGCGCTAAGCAAAGCGTTCCTGTGACATTCAGCAGTGCTGCAATCAACAGCATGACATTAAAGTGAATTACTGTCCATTACAGTGGCCCCATTTACTTCTGAATACAGAAAGAGAGAGAGAGAGAGAGAGAGAGAGAGAGAGAGAGAGAGAGAGAGAGAGCAAAATAAAATAGATATAGCAGTAGCCGACAGTGGATGAAAGTATACTCTCCTGCAATTCAGAATTTGTCAGAAGCTGTGGGTATTAATGGCCCAAATGGACAATTTTTCGACAGATAAATGCCAGTGCATACCAAATCAAGTCAATGATTACTTCAAAATAATACCAACGTCAGCCAAACGTACACTGTTCGTGTATGTAAAATGCACTCAAAGCTTTAAAAGCTAAAGATGGGGAAGAAGAAATTGACGAACTAAAAAAATTATATTTTGTCCTACATTTTAACTTTTTTTTCCAATGTGGTGTTAAATGGCTACAAATCTGAGTATAGCTCCTGTCACTCTGGACTGAGGCTATTCAGTACCTGGGACTACTATGGAGAAAGCCAGATGCAGGGTAGTTTAGCTTCAGACACACACCAACTGACCAGCTATTATATTTTGTACACATAGATGAGCACATATTCCAGGCTACAATCTCAGAATCTCCACTAAAAACAATGCTCTGTTGGACATTTTAGTCTGAAAGATCCTGACTATGTGAAGTGATTCTCTAGCAATAGCTTGTTTGAATAGATGGAGGCTGGCAGTCTTAGGAACATGATTGCTAATCCCTTTCTGCTACACACCAGCTCCTTCCTGAGTTCTTTAAATCCTCAACTGTGAATTCCTGAACTCCACATGGCATTCGAGTCTTTGAAGTCCTCCTACGATAATCCACTGAGGCAACGGACATGTCTCATTTTCATCAGTCCCACATCTCTCAAAGCTCATTAATTGTACACAGAAGACAATATACTTTCTCTTCCTGTGAATAGAAAGCTAGTTCTGTAGGTCTCCCCGTCACATTTGCAGATGGTATAATCGGGTTCCAGCTGTGTTCATGACTCCCATTGCTGTGAGGGCTGATCTGAATGACACAGCAATACAGAGCAGGCTGCTGCTAAGGTCTATTTGAGCTGTCCTGGGGTTAGAAGCTCAGTGACTATGCTGGTGGTCAGTGACTGCGGGGGGCAATGGGCCTGATCGGTGACCCGACTCATGCATACTGGGAAGCACAGCAGGCCAATTAGCACAAATTGGGGTAGAGCAAGGCAGCTGAACGCAGCTGGAAACATAACTAATTCCACACTGGCTGCCCGGAGGCTGGACTCAGAGACTGTACTTTGGTTCAGGAGGTGGTTAACCAGAGTGCAAATGATGCCAGGTGGCAGCTCATAATGTAAAAAACACAACAATGTTGCATGCTGTTATAGAAAAATAATCTATACCAGTGGGATGTCACTCCTTTCCATACTGTTACCACCCAGAATCAGATTATTTTCAGATAAACGCGTATCCCAAAGTGTTTCAATCCTAATATATTACTGCAATTTTCCAACCATTACAATTTTTTAAAGGAATGGCACATTGTGATTTTAATCATTTAGAGCTATAATTAATGAAAATGAATCTCTGAGACAAGTTAGTTCCTGTTATAGCCTTTTACATAGCAGCTATAAACAGTAGATCTCTCAACAGGAACTCTGTTTTTCCTCACTTTTACAAACGAACAAAGATACTTCTTGTCATGCTACCATGAAAACCAGAAACTTGTCACTGCTGATGACTTTGAAATGGGGGAAAACCTATAACCGAAGGGCTTTAGGCAGGAAAGATCATCAAGCATTTCATTTTTAGCTGAATCTATTGTCAGAGTTTTAGTTACAGAAAAGCAATCCTCTCCTTCAGTTTCGAGAATTCAGCAGCGATGTGGTAGAAACATTTTATAGAAGTTATATCAATAGTAATGTCCATGTAACAATGCATAACAATTCTGACTGCCTAAAGAAAGAGACTCTCAACTTTTGTTGCTTTTATTTTTCAGAGAATCCAATCAAGTTAAAAAAAAGAAAAAAGAGACTCAGGGTGCACAAACACCCATTCAGGCCAAATGTTGATGACTGAAAGCAGGATATGGATTAAGGAAATTGAATAGGGAGATTGTAGAAGGATTCTATTCAATCTGGCTTTAACACAAGACAATACAATAGAGTGTCCACTGCCGTTAAGAGTCTGAAAGCTGACCTGAATGCAGCCAAACTGAATTAATACAATACGATTAGTCAAATACCACACACAATGAGGCAACTGACAAGGAAAATCTACTCAGTCAATAAGATGAAACAAGTGCAATGCAAAAGGTCGGACGTCACTTTTATCTGATAGCCGGTGAAATTTGTTTGCACATCACCAGACTGGATTTAAATCTGACATATAAAAAACAACATCGATATAAAAGGTTTAAATCACGCACTTAAAACGTTTAACAAACTCTGGCACACAGAGTCATGATTGGTTATAACTTCAGGCTACAATGCACAAATGAAAGCCTTCTCATTTAACTGAACTGAGACTCTTTAGAGCATATTTCCCTAAACAAAAAACAAGAGTTAATGACAAACCAGTGTATGCTATGCACTATGATATATAGCATGGTAGACATGCTAGTCTTCATAGCGCTCTTTAGTCCTTATGTTGACAACAGGCTTCTCTGGGTTACTTGCCCTACTGTGGCCTTACATGCCCTTCGCATGCCAGAGTGCCTTGACCCGATCATAGCAAACATTAATCAAACACATTCCAACTTACCAAATCCGGGCCTACACACACACACACTTACACACTTAACCAAGGCCATGTTTAATTCTCTGTGCCTACAAACATGCTCAGTGGCTTTACAGAGACAATTAAGCAGCTTGTTATAGTGTCAAGGGTTTCTCTTGAAAAAGTAGCATTGTGTATGCCACAGAAGCAGAGTAACAGAGCAATGGATGTGGGGAAAAGTTATAACGTTGTTCACATTTCAAATAGAATGGAAAGGCATTTACATAAAGTATGTCATCAAAAAAATAAAACCAATACAAAAGAAACAATTCAGGAAATTCAAGTTTATTTTTTTTCAAAATGAAGTTCAATTATTCTGACACTGCTATAACTAAAACTTAAGTTCCTTTTAAATATGGTGACAGACACATAATGAGAGTGCTTTTAGACTTTGGGATACACACAGATGAAAGCCGCTTCCACAATTCTCCTTGTGTTTGACTCGTGCATATTCAACACTTCAGCACTTAACGAGCTTACGTTGCAGTTTAGGGAACACGATCTATCAGTTATTCAGAAATGTATGAAGGTAGAAAACCACTGAGCACTTTAAACAGAGCAATTCTCAAATCAATCTCAAGTTTTTCTGCAAACTGTAGTTTATTGTAGTGTTATGAAACGGTAAACAGGCAATATTCTTATATTCAGTATTCACAATATTCTTCTAAAAATCGAACTTTGATAGCCACTAATTTAGAGGTAAAAATCGAGCTGAATTAACACTCCATTTTCTCACTTCAGACTTATTGTGTACAAGTCTGTAAATAATTAATTATCGCTTTGTTTGCTCAAGAGAAACTTTTACATTTACGTTTAAGAGCACAGGCAGTTTTAAGTCAATCTAAAAACAGCACATGATCCAAGAAGTCGTGAAATAGCAAGTGGAAGATTAGAATTTTTTTTTTTTTTTTTTTTTTTTAGAAGTCATGACTTAAAAAGAAAACACAGAAGTGCAAAAGGACTTCCTGGATACAGAATAACCTTCTGCAAGAAAGAAAAGAAAGTGAAGCACAGAAGTGAGAGGTTTCTCTAACAAAAAAAGAACATGCGTATTCATGTCTTGAATTCTCTCCCCTTTTTTTTGCTTTAGATTCAGGTGTTAGAATGAGAGAACCTGCTCGAGAGGGTGATCTGAGAGAAACAGAGAAACAGACGGAGCACTGAGAGTGTGAGGGTGTGATAGCTCTGCAGCTCTCAGACCGTCATCATTATTCAGCTCATTCAATGAGAGGAAGACCTGCAGCTCCAGGCTTCTCATTATACAGCAGTGCAGAGAGCTGTGAGCTGAACACGGTGAACATTACACACTCGGTCCTCCGTCGTGACATCCACACTACCTCCGAGCTCTGCTGTACAGGCCCACCATGGCCATTACGACCCGAGTGCTATACGACCCAAGGAGGGCCCATTAAAGTCTGCTACAGCTACAGCTCTCAAACTTTGAACATGAGAGCAGAGGCAAAGCTTAGACTACACCAAAAACACAGTAATGGAAAATCCAGATTCATATTATAAAAAGGGTTGAGATGACAAGAACGTAGATCCTGCTAAACAAGGAAGCCTGGGAAACCTTAAAGCCATTATTAGCCAAATGCAATGGAAGCCAAAGTCACTACAATGACTGGCAACACAACTAAACAAAATGGGATTCAGGACAAAAAAAAATACACTAAACACCAGGATCCACCCATCTAAAAAGCATGATTTGTAAAAAACATTCTTAAGCCTTATTTGAGCTTTAATATGTACATTTATTTTCATACAAATTGATGGCAATCTTTTTCTCAAAGACAATCCTGAAAAAAACTCCAGTCCCAAACTGCTGCTTTTTAATTCAGCAGTGCTCGGATTATTTTAGTCAAGTCCTGATGGACAACTCTGATTTTGCAGGAAGATCTCATCTTTTATGATGGAATAAAAAAAAAAAAACGTTTCTTACTGCCGCCACTCACCATATTTTAAGAGAAGGGAAAATGAATGCTTTGGGCGAGTCTCTAAAAATTTAATTGCACTTGTCTAGGTACTGTATCTACTAGAAGCTTATTAGAAAGAAAATGAAAATAAAGGCGGCCCAAAGAAAGAGCAGAATCCCACAATCTGATTAAACTGCCCATTATAATTACAGGCTCATTTTCTATTCACATATGCCATAACAGCATGAATGTATTCTTTATGAATAAGTTCATAATATGAACATCTCACCATGTGTTAATGTATACATCCAGATGCTGGGTCCCATGCTGGTTCCCCCATTTTAGAGATATTTTATTACAGACTCTGTCCTACAAAATTAATACCATCATAACAGTGCTTAAGGCATTTTACTGAGAATGGAAAGCTAAAAATGACTTTTGAACTCCCAATAGGACCAAAATGTCTGACTTGGTTCAAAGTCCCTGGGTGAGGAAAGGCGTGACTAGGGGAAATGGAGAAAAACAAGAAGAGGGGAGAAAAAAAAAAAGCATGCTACATCACAGAGCTAGCTGTAATTGCTTGCTGTGGAAACTTCCACTCCCTCTGGGATGATCTACGGAAGCTGTGTGGCAGCAGCTGGACCAACGTCCAAAACATTTTAATCATATTACACGTGGCTGCCGATGAATGGGTCACCACTTCAAGCCGTGGTGAGAAGCGTCACATGCCACGCTTGGGGTTATCACACACTCCCTAGGTACACTGAGTGAGATCGAGCTGCAGATTATTCCTGCATGCCTCTGGGCCATGGGGAGGTTAGCGAGGGTTAGCATGCAGTCTGTGTTTCTTTAACTGATTTTCTCTCCCCTGCAGCGGATTCACTGAATCCCAGTTCTAATCAAAGCCAGATCTAACTGCGGCTCTGATGAAAGTCGATGGGACACACTGCAGCCTTTCACTGCTGACCTATATTACATGGGCAATCTTAGAAAGTTAAAGCTAATCGTATGAATAAATAAAGCCCTTATTCAAACGTAACTCTGTACCACACAACGGGAGTAAAAGGTGGACCTAAAGGAATAGTGTGGCAAAAAAAAATTAATAAGTGTTAGCAGTGAACATTTTATTTATTGTGCATTTCTGGCTATTTGAAGTAAAGTCACAATGACTGGGTTATTGACTGGCATTAATGTGTATATATATATATATATATATATATATATATATATATATATATATATATATATATATATATATATATAACATGTATGTAACGTAACTTGTGTACTCTATGGCAAGTTAAGACATGTTTCTTAATTCCTAATAGCAGACTGCGTTCACAGGAAACTAAGCAGACATCAACAGATCCAGTGTGGCTCCGTCAGACATGACTTCAGACTGAAGATGGAAAAGTGCTAATCACCCACAATGCCAGTGGATAAGCTTTGTCTGCGGGGCACATCTAGGTCAACCTGCCTGTAATCCAATTAAAATTCCACCTTTCTTACCATCCACATGCCTTTCTGTCTCTTGGATTCTCTCTCAGATCAGACAGTCATCTGACTGAACGGTTCCCCACCTTCCCCACCCTTGTTGATTGACCCATGCAGCACACAATGAAGTTATTTCGCTGTTTTTATTTTATTAAAATAAGCCCTATCCACGCACCTAATTATGCCATGCTCATTTTTTTCTGTTTGAAATTCTCTCTCCTTGTTTTCTACCACAGAAAATGCCTCCCTATGCCCAGTGCATTCTTAAACACACAGACAAAAACACACAACCCTGCAACTGCAATACATGTCCACTTTTCTCTAGCTTTCCGTCCGTCCAACTCAAACCACTCCAGAGCCACTTCATTTGATCAACTCCAACAACAGCCATATCACAACCATCTAAACACACTCCATCATTTCAAAATTACGAGGTCTGTAATTATGCCGTAGCCTACAACTGTATGAAAACTCAGACCCACCCTTTAATCAGGCAGCTGTGAGCTAAGCTGTTGTGCTCTCACGGGTTTCTGAGACCTACTGAGATGGAAAAAAAAACCACTTGACCATTGTAGTAGTGGGTTAAACTTGTTAAAGCTGGAGGAGCATTTTAATCGGTGTCCCAGTCTACAAGATCTCTGCAATTAACTTACAATTAATCACCTTGAAAAGACTTTCTGAGATGTATGTATAACCAATCAAGTGCTTGTACTCTTCATTACAAGTTCTTCATTACTGTAATTACAATATGCAAACAATATGCAGTTCAGATACAACGTTGTCTCTAAATGATTTAACCAACAATCTTTTGGATTTCAATTTGTTCTTCGATCCAAATGGAACACATGGGATATAATATCTGAAGAACACTGTTTTGTAATGCCGAACACTCCACTTCCATGCTGAAGTTAAAGAACTCACGGGTCATTAATATCCATTTATACACCGTCAGTCTTCGTCAGTTCCCCACATTCGCGCTTGCTCAGAACGTAGTAAAGACTACCAAAAAAGAAAAGATCCTTCGCTGTTTTGCCTAATGGAGTAACACACTGAAGGTTTTCCCTGAATCATTAAAACAAGACTGTTTTCCAGTAATACACAATTGATCAAATGATAACACAATAATTAAAAACAATCACCTTTACAAATAACACAACCAAAGACTGACATCATCAGACCATCTAGCAGGAAATATGGAGAGGGCATCATCTAAATATTAGTGAAACCTACATTTGTGCTGTGACGATTAAGAATACTGCTGTCTCAACAAGATTTCACCAAGACTTTAAAAAGTATGATTTTTGGTTCCAGTTACGGTTCTGGTATTTCTGTAACTTGAGAGTGTGTATTCATGTAACTAAAGCTAAACTTCATTCAAGTGCATTTCCACTGTTCATCAGCCAAGTTAAATGAAGGTTATGTTACTTGGCACTCTACCTTCCCCATGCTGTACTTTAATTCAAAGGCTTTTGCGCTTGCATATTGTTTAATTTTCTTCAGCGGTATTCAGATGTCAGCACTAGAGATGTCAGCACTTTTGTCAAGCAGAGACTGGGCTAGAGATGGAAAGGCAGCTGAGCCGGGAAACAACTGACTTACCAAAACACTGTTTGAGGTTAGTGGTAGTTGCTATGGAGATACAACTGGCTAAAAGAAGCATATTCTTCTGTCAGTAGAGAGACTTGCAATACAATTTTGTCTTTTTTAGTTCCAAGAGCTCAAACCACAAATATCTACTGACGTCTCGGCTAGCCATCGTGGATGATATTTTCCTTTCAAATTTCCCAAACAGAATGGGGAAAATCACTGTCGAGCAAGGTAAATCAGGTCTGCAATAACGGCACAAACAATCTCCTTGTATGGCCTTGCCTGGTTATGACCCTAACCGGCCATGACTGTTACACTAGATGAGGTAGAGGCAATAAGGCAACATGACAAAGTCAGTATTAGTCTCAGCTTCTGCCAGTCCATTACTGCTGGAACCTGTAGAACTGCAGTGTTTTCATCAGCATCACTATGACAAGGTGAAAGTGACCGGGGCTGAAGAGGGGTTCAGAATAATGACGGGTGGGGAAACTTACTACTCTGAATTACTCCATATGCTATGATGCACTCCATTCTCTCAATAATGAACTCAGTAGAAGCCTTAAATCGTGTCACTCTGTCATAAGAGAGGTTAGGGGTTATAAAAAGATGGAGATTACTTCATGCGTGTCTGTGACTCTATGCAGTTGGTTTGACAGTTTGGAGTATGAGACAGGCCAGGGTGGGTCAAGCACTTGGAGACAGCAATATACTCGTCTATGGCCAGCACTCCCCAGACCAGACACATTCCTGTCCGTGGACTCCGCCATTACAGCTGTCTGAGGGGCGTAATGCATATCCAGAAGGTCGTGATCTCTGCTCAAACATGGTTACATCACCATGATAGGGGTTACCCAGATGCCCAGTTCAGGCCCAACGCTCCAAACAAGAGAGACAGAATGAGACAGAGACAAGCAGCTGAGAAATGACAGTCTGTCGTTACATTAACATCGTCTTATTATTATAACACATTATAAGACACGATCAGTTATGAAGATGAAGATGTATAAAGGGAAAATCCATGCCTGCACTGCACTACAGAAGATTTAACTATCCAACATGCATGAAGGGTATCTCTCACACCACATGACTATTCGTGTCTGAGACTAGGGTCCTCTACAGGTCCACGTTCCTGAATATTGTCTGTTTCTGTAAAGAAATATGTGATACGGCTTGAGGGAAAATATCTATACGGTTTAGCAAACTGCATACTTACACAAGCTATTTTCAGTTGTTGGTGATTAACTGTCACACTTCCTATTTTGGTGAATTCTAGGGGGAATGGAATGTCGGGTCTTATGACTACAGTTTTCTGTTCAAGAGGTGAGTCATAAACACAACACCCAGCTCCATGACCCTGAGAGTAACAGCTCATACAAGCTTAAATCTGTATATGTAAGTGTCTCTTTTGCCTGTTTTGGTTGTCAACTTACTATTCACATCTCATCTCCCTGCTTCAGGCATGCTGCAAGGTTCTGGTCAAAAGCACCACATTGACAAATGGATTGCAGGGAAATAGTTGGGCCATTGAGTAAAGGCATAAATAACAGTTAACATTTATGGAGCAATATTTCTCTTTGGAGATAAAGACTGTGCTGAACAGTACATATGAAGATGACAATTCACACAGTCAATGAAACTCAATTTGGTGTCTGGAAGGCAGTAGTTGGGCCAAAATCAGAAGACAAAGGCCCCTTTTATCCATAAGCAGAAATTCTCAGACAGAAACCGGAAAAATAACGTCAGGTAGCCCAGCTGCCACAGTGGCTCACTCTCAGAAAAAGACCATGAAAGTCAATTAAGAAGGAAATTAGGCTGGAAATGAATTATCCAGCCCTGTAATCTCATCAGAGCCACATGGTAATTGAGAGGGCAGATTATCACTCTTGAATTAGTGCAGAGTTCAGCTGCACTCCCATTTCTGCACATCTGAATTTTATACAAGACCAAGGTGAATGCGGCAAACGGATTGTTCCGCTTTACTAAAAAGAAAAATAACAGTTTCACAAACTGTCTAACATCAGCTTATGTGGATGAAGCAAACTGGTAATGTTTTGATTGAATGGAGTCATCTGTTCTAATCTCTAACAAAGAACCAAAATAAAACTTTTTAGACACCAAGGAAGCTAAAGGTAACATCTGTATTAAACCAGAAAGTTAAATGTCACATACTGCAGAATATCAGAGAACCAAAAGTATCACCTAGAATGAACTAAGGACCAATGGAAAAATCTCCTGACCGTCACCGGGTATAAAGGGTCCATTTATGAAAGACAAAGCCTCTCTTTCACTCTTTAACCAGTGAAAATATCTGGAAGAGATACGTTTGTTTGGCTGCTGTGTATTGACTTTTTATTTTTATAACCTTATTACATTTGCATGCGCAGTGGCTTTGTTGGCTTCTTGCAGCTTGTGTTTAAGTAAGTAATCCCAGATTTTCTGTGCATGTTCTAAACCCATTCTGGAAGCATAACTCAGTGATAAAGAAAAACTGAAAATCCGAACACCAAAAAAGGTAATGTCTACAGCATCTCCAAGAAAGAGTAAGACACAGCACAGACTGATTCATTATTGGACTGGATGTCTGTGTTTTAGCTGATTTTTGGAAAAACCTAATATTCTGCTGCTCCAAATAAGGTGCTTCAAGTCCCTGTACATCACTATCAGAGTCAAACACAAACTAACACCCCCATCCTCCTACTGGTCATCATTCTGGCTAGAGAGGTTATGGCTAGAGAGGTGTCGAACAAATAGGCAGCAAGGAAGCTGCAGTATGCAGCGGTTATTCTGTCTCACTGATGCCCCTTTAATCTGAAGGCGTCGCTCTGCTTTTCCTCCTTACCTTCAGCTGTGGTTTCAGCATGCACAGGGGAAATGTTGACTGTTGTGAGTCAGTAGACGTGGCACAAAAGTTACCCCAGCTGACAGGAAATCAAAGGCCGATGATCATTGTTGCTGGCCTTGTTCGCAGTCAGCCTTGCTGCTAATTTTGAAATGGAGCTAACAGTTCCCATTAGATTCAGTGGGACCCACATCAAAGGCTTTGCTTTATATCCTGCCATTTCTCTACCCAGATCAACCTTGACTTCCTGTAACTGCTGCTGAGACAGGCCCGGGAGAAACCGAGGAGCGAAGGGTCAAATGAAGACAAACTCGGGCACTGAAACTCATTCACATAAAAGGCACACCATTGCTTGTGGCATTTGAGCCTGCATCAAACCACAAGTAAGCCTTGAGCAGAAATCCAGTCTCCTACTCGAGTGTACTAAACAAATAATTTGTTCTAGAACATCAGGGAAAAATACTTCACTGTTGGCTGAAGTGGTTTTGGCAAAGGTGCGAGTGAGGTGGGGTTTTCCACTCATTGTGCATGTTTGAAAGCATGCCAGAGATGATCCTGCTGATCTAGACCCGGTGTTGAGAACCTGCTCTGGTTTGTGTCCCAGCTCAGTGGAGGAAGCAGAGCCGGATCCTGTACGATAGAGCGGGAGAGATTTGTGACATTTTTTCACATGCTACCACATTACTCTTCTCCTTGTGATGGGAAGAATTCAAGATCCAGAGCAGTCACATAGTATACAGTAAATGGCTGCTATCTCCATCTCGTTAACACCAGGATCCAGGGTGGAAGGCCAACATTAACATTCTTTACTTAACCATATTACAACCTCTAAAACACAGTCACAAGACCACACTATTTCTGGATGCAGTTCAAATGCCCTGCTGTCTGCATGACCCACTGAAAGCCTCTTTGGGGGAAAAAAAAAAAAAAAAAAAGGCTTTAAAAAAAGAAGAAAAAAAAAAAGCGCCCCAAGTCATTTTTATCAGGAATTCATTAAATCTAATAAGCAGCACAGGATTCTTCCAACGAGAAGAGATGGGGTGTTCATAAAAATTCTACTTCTTTCTTTGACTCTATATCACCCCACAGTCATCAAGCAGAACAGGAAAAGACATTGTGCATCATTCATTTACAACTTAGTAGCTGTGGGCTAAAAAGATAAAGAGAACAGTTAAAGAGATTCCCATGAATCTATGAACAGATGACACATGAAGGTAGAAGCAGCTTCTGGGGATAAGAAAAAACAAATTCCATCTTTGTGTGTTTGAATTAACAGCATCATTACATGTTGGCCCCACAAATCACTATGTGCTACACAAAAGAGTAGCACTATACACAAGGGTCGTGCTCATAAGGCTGCATAAACACTTCATGACAACTGACATTAACCTACATCAACTTACAGACGTATTCCAATCTTCGTTCTTCATTACTGATGTTGAAGTGTGACAGATTTTTGTTAACAAGTCTGTGTTATGATACTTTGGGCTACAGAATTTATGTTAAACTGAATTTGTAGCTTGCTGTCATTCTGTTTTGTCAGAGTAACATAATGTGGCATTACTGTTGCTTACCAAGACAGGGTTGAACTGGAAAGACTGAACAAAGGAACACTTAGGAACAAATGGGATATCTGGAGTACCTTCTGAACTCGACAGCTGGTGAAAACACGGACATCATTTCAACAGTGACAATCATTACGCTGTAAGAGGAGAATTATGTATATACTCCCCTACTTTAACTGGAAGTGGCTGGTGTAGAGAGCAGAGGAAAAAGGGCAGACAGGTTCAAGATAACCTGAAATCTATGATAACGCATCTCAGAATGCACAACACGTCAAACCTTGAGGCAGGAGGACTAACAGTAGAAGACCATTTCAGGGTCGCTGAAACACATTCTGAGGAGTGCACTACTTTCCTTATTCTGAATCCATGTCCTCACCGATGCCCAGGCTTGGCTAGTGTCCATTTGATTGACAGAGAGAGACTAAGTAATCAATTTTTCTCACTCTTTGTCTCACACTCAAATATATAAGCGTTATATCTTGACAAACAATTAAGAAAGCCGTCTCATCAGTCTCATAAGCACTGATCAGTTGTTCAAAACAATTTATTCAGCTACCATGAACGTTGTTCTTAAGTTTTAATGACAGAGTGTTTTTTAATTAAGTTCTTACTAAACTGTCTATGCATCTGAAAAGCTTGATCTGTAATGCAGTCCAGGCCAAAGAATCAGTGGACAAGAACACACAGACTTTCCGCACAAGCCAAACAAACAGGCTATGACATCACTACATGATTCAGTATTCTACTGAATAAACAATAAGTATAGAAGTGGGGAATCGAATGACTAAATATGGGAAAAACTTGCATTTTACCAAATATTTTTTTTACTGCCTGAAAAAAAAAAAAAAACTGACAATTTTCATAGACATGCCACCAATTCAGGGAGCTGCTGACATATTCTTGAGACTGTACATGATTTCCACATACTGAATAAGGAAAACAGGGGAGCGGTTACTTCACAGAAGGATGCAGAAAGCACAAAGAATGTGTGTGTGTGTGTGTGTGTGTGTGTGTGTGTGTTCACAGCAGCTCAGTAGGACTATTCTGTTGATTTAATTCTGCTACCATGCCTTAGGCAAAAGCCTGCCGTTTCTTTCCACAAGAACATCAGCAAATCACTGCACTGTTCTGTTGCTTTATAATTGTTTTGACCCAAACATCAGTTAAAACACAACAGACATTAGGAATGCATGTACACACTTGGATCTGTGCCGCTGTGCTCAAACCCGTGGCTGCTTCGATTTTCTGCAGCTTCGAAAACAGCTTGCAATAACTTTCTTTGTTTTGATCCATGGACAATGTCAGTTTCCCTGAGTCACCAAATAAATTAGCGTGAAATACTTTTTGACGTGCGAAAGAAGAAATGCAAATGCAAACCTTAATGAGCGGACTCGTTCGACTGAGTGATTGGTGTTCGGAGGTAGTTTAATTCAATCTGCACCTATAATCCCAGAGTCTGCAAATTCTTTCTGTTCTCCACTCTAAGCAAGCGAGCACAGATTGGCTTATTTAAACTTGAAAGAGGTATAAGTATTGATCCTGCACAGAGAGAGTCACAATGTGTTCTCTGTGAATACAAACAATGCTGGTTTGCCCTAATCCTGACCCGATGAAGAGCGAAATAAAACAAGAGCTGCCGAGTTCAGATGAAGTTTGCTCAAGTGATTACTGTAAGTGCAAACGCTTTACTGCTGAATCAAGGAATAAAACAAATGGAGTTGGAGCAGGAAATAGATGTCAGGAACACAAGTGCAGTGCTTGTGTAAGAAACGGTAAGATTCGCTCTCTGATTCCCTGAAAATGGAAGTGGAAATCTGAAGAAATGACACACACTAGCAGGAAATGATAAAGCAAAATGATATTTGGACAAACCCTGTTTTGTGCTGTGTTAGCTTTTGTGTTTGTCAGTCTTAGCCTGTGTCTTAGCATGTGTGTTAACCTCTGTGTGTGTGTGTGTGTGTGTGTGTGTGTGCGCGTGTCAGTCTTAACCTATATGCCTTTGAGTGTGTGTGTGTCAGTCTTAGTCTATGTGTTTAAGCATGTGTGTTAACCTGTGTGTGTGTGTGTCAGTCTTAGCCTATATGTCTTTGAGTGTGTGCGTCAGTCTTAGTCTATGTGTCTGTGTGTGTGTCAGTCTTAGTCTGTGTCTAAGTGTGTGTGTGTGTCTGTCTTAGTCTGTGTCTAAGTATGTGTGTGTGTCAATCTTAGTCTGTGTGTCTAAGCGTAAGTGTGTGTCTGTCTTAGTCTCTGTGTCTAAGCTTTTGTGTGTGTGTCTGTCTGTCTATCAATCTTAGCCTGTGTGTCTCTGCATGTGTGTGTTAACCTGTGTGTGTGTTGTGTTAGTGTATTGGCCAGAGCTCTTTGAAGATTCAGAGAGAAGGGTGGAGTGAGAAGGTTGGTGTTGTTGTAGGCTATGTGGGAGTTTAGTGTGAAGAGGTTAAGTAAAGTCGACTCACCCGGTGTGGGTCGAACTCGGAGCCTTGGCGTCGAGCCTCCAACTCTTCGTAGGCTGGAGCAGCTCCCTCTCTCCGAGCCTGCTGATACTCTCTGCGCAGCTGCTGGATACGGTCCATACTGCTGCACCCCACACACACACACACACACACACACACACACACACACACACACACACACACACACACAGCTGATTTCCATATTGATTTAGTTCTAACAGCTACATATTAAACAAAGCCTGACCTTTGTTTAATGTGTGCTAACCCCTGCTGTCTAAAAGCTTAGAAATACACATGCTAATAAGTTTTTGATGCCCACTCAAATGCATAAACATACAGAACAAAGGCTTTAGCATAATAGATTTTATACGTTAGATGAAGGTCAAGGAGAGCACGTTTTGCTTCTGACTGATACGAGGACAGGAAAAGCCTCTGAAAAGTGAAACAGCATAGTAATATCCAATCCACATCAATCTACATGGACAACCCACGCTGAGCTAAACCCAAGAGTTTAATCACAGATAATCAACATTCTCGCTACTATCCACCTCAGGCCAGGATTACAAAATAAGACGCATGATGTGTGACAGTGTTGAAATGTACGTGCTGATGACATTTTGATAAGCATTGATAAGCATATGAAGTAAAATAAATAAAAAACACAACAAACTAAAAAAAAAAAAGACAGACAGAGCAAACGGCTTGTTTATCTAACACTCAACCAAAGAACGTGTGATATTTTCTCTCTGTCTGTGCTCAAATATTGTGTTGTGTTACAAAGCCATGGAAGTGTGATGGTGCTGATAAGGGCCTGCCTGTCAGTTCAGGGCTACTCACACTCAAACACAGTATCACCTCCGTGCACGCCAAAGTCACCCGCAACCTTTCCATCACAAACGATAACACAGCTACATCACTGCAATGTCAGCAACAGCTGAAATATCAGGGTGTCCTGCTCAATATAATAGTGTTAAATGAATCAGGGTGTTCAGATCACCACACGAGTCTTCCTCAGACGTTATACACACACAGACCCACATACTGAAGCTTTAAATTACACTTTAAAAAAGACTCAACATATGTAGCATCTCCACCTTGTTCACAACGCAGCGAGACACACCTATAAATACGGCAAGCGACTTCAGTCCACTTTATTCTTCCGTGTTTATAAAATTAATGTCTACAAGCTAGAACGCTTTCAACGGGCGGTTGTGCTTTTTTTTTTAAAATCCTGAGCATGATGTGTACTTTTGTCCTCAATGATTTAAAATAGAAGCTGAAGATAAAGCACTCATCTACTACACTTACTCATCACTTTCATTTCATTCATAATTTAATGGATAAAAAGTCAGTCCTTGAGAGAAGCAATGCCTTTAAGATCTGGTCTCCTATTGCACTATTACATCAAAAAAAATAAAAACTGTGACTATTGTGTGTGTTTTACACACGGTGGGTACATTACAGTGTAAGATACTGGCCTTATTTATGCTTTCTGTATAAAAGAAATGATTAGGATCAGAATCTTGAGCAACTGAGACGCGACTCAGACGGCACACGGTTCCCAAGCGGCTGTCCGTGGGGCGTCCTGAGCAGGTCCCGTAAGAGATTTCAGTATAAACTCCTCACCACACGCACATTCCATCCAACACATGATATGAACTATTCTTAAACTTTAGATGTATATACATTTGTGTGGGCTTGAAAGACAGAAAGTTAATGCTAAAGTCCATCAACCACTTGTTTATAGAGGAAAAAGTAAATCAGTGGGTTTATACAGACAGACTGAGAGCTTCTATCAAAGCGACAAGTACATCAAAACAAATCGTGTACATATGTTTCGGATTTTATATAATACCATATTTACAGTGTGTTATATATATTTGCACATGCACAGACTGACGAGTGTAACAACACATCCTGACAGGGTTACCAAGGCAACAGAGTTTAAGTAAACACACAGTGTCCAGCACTGAGTGACTACATCTGCTGTGTGGATGAAAGCAGTGCACTCGACAGGCTGAGGATTTTTACACCTAAACACCGAAACCTTTACGACAAAAGAACATTTCTTCATTAATGCCGATTCAACGGAGACGACGACAAAAGCATTTTCACTATTATAATAAGCTGTGAGCTCAGTTCAGTCCATAAAGCTGTTTAACGGTAAAACTCCCAGTTCCCCTTTCTCACAATCAACACGATTACACACACATACATTCTTTTCTTGGTCTAAACAAACAGTTCTTTATTCACAAGATGATGTTAGGTGTCATGAGGTTACAGAAAGCACAGGACAGCTTTACACTAATGTAACAAGCTGAGAAAGATACCAATAACTCCAGACATTAACTGAAGAGGAATCCAGATCTAATAATAATAATAATGATAATGATAATAATAATAATAATAATAATAATAATAATAATAATAATAATAATAATAATAATAATAACAACAAACAGTTTCCTTTGATTAACTGGGAAAGGAGCAGGAGAGCGACTGATGCTTTTCTTTAGTACAAGTGAGCACTGACAACTCAATCCCCCTTCAGGCACTTAAAAGAACACTAAAATTTCATTTGGGCCTTCGTTGGACTTGCAATTAATCAGACTGTCTACTGTTTATCCACTACTTCACACACGCACGCACGCACGCACACACACACGACAGGCAAGAGAAAACGAAAGACAGACAGACAGGCAGGCAGGTAAACAGACAGACAGACAGGCAGGCAGGCAGACAGGTAGGCAGGCAGGCAGGCAGACATACAGGCAGGTAGGCAGGCAGGCAGGCACACATACAGGCAGGCAGGCAGGCAGACATACAGGCAGGCAGGCAGACATACAGGCAGGTAGGCAGGCAGGCAGGCAGACATACAGGCAGGCAGGCAGGCAGACATACAGGCAGGCAGGCAGACAGACAGACATACAGGTAGGTAGACAGGCAGGCAGGAAGACAGACAGACAGACAGGCAGGTAGACAGGCAGACAGGCAGGCAGACAGACAGGCAGGTAGACAGGCAGGCAGACAGACAGACTCACACACAGACACAACAATGCCAGTGATGGCCCTTTTCCATGTGTATTGTACAGCAGAGAGACTAGAATCAGAAACTGTATACGTACAGAGTACATTTTTATGTTAGGTTTACTGATAAAACTGCTAATGAGAGTGGATAATGTGTATAATGTGTGTGTGTGTGTGTGTGTGTGTGTGTGTGTGAGTGTGTGTGGACAAAACTCAGTAGCATCTCTTTGCTTTCTGGACACTCGGACATAAATAATCAACATGCATGACAGCAAACTTGCATCATGCTTACAGTCGTTCTCACACACACACGCGCACACACAAACACACACGCGCGCACACAGTTTCAATAAGGACACATACAGGTCCCTACAAAACAAGATTTCATGTGCAAGGGGAGCAAATAATAGCTGAGGTATATGTGAGTTATATACAGAAAGGATGAGGGCACTAAAGGCCTACAGGAGCTCATCTGGTGCAGGAAGACTCAGAGTTATGGCCCGACCTCCCTCATGCCATTTTTCACCCCTCAATTTCTGTGATGGAGAGCCAGAGAGAACAGAGCTGAGACGTGTAGCTGCATCTATCTTCTGCTCTTGCTGCTCAACAACAGTCCCTCATGGCTAGTTTACACAATTTATGGGGCGCCTTGGAAAAAAAAGAGGAAGAATGAATAAGATGGAACAGAAAAGGTGGAAAGAAGAGGGGAAAAAAGTCAGGAACTCAGTGTGAAAAAAAAAGTGACTTAGTAAAATTAAATAAACAACTGAATAATTAGGAGAAATAAAGAATGAGAGTATTGACCGGTCACTGTAGGAGCTGTAGAACTGAATGCTGGACACCCACAGAGTAAAAAGCATGACATGTTTGGCCAGAAATGTACCTGATTTTATTTTAATTCATTCCGACTTTTTTTTTTTTTTTTTTTTAAATGCATTTTGGCATGAAAGACACGATATGGCAAAAGGTTTGTGGACACCTGACCTTCTTCAAGCAGGTCACTGACCCTGTGCACTAACTGAGCTGAATGATCACATATCCCCAGAGACACACTCCAACATGTAGTAGAAAGCTTTCCCATTGGAACAACCAAGTGGGACTAACCCTGGAACGGCATGTGATGATCAGGTGTCCACAAACATTCAGCAATAAAGCGATAAAGTCTACATCGCACATGGCTGTACTGGTTTTAAAAGAAATAAAAATATTTTTGAGATATTCCAAATACGTACTAGTAAATATACAGTATATATTTCTCCTTCCCATGCTTCTTTAAGTAGTTATTACAAAAAGGAGAACGATGGAAAAACAACCATATTACTATGCAGTTTATTTTGGAAGCAATCAAGGACGAAAAAAAAAACCCTACAGTAACTGAGGTCATTATTTTGGGACAGACCGGTAAATGAGATCTGTTTTCAGTAAAGTGTTGGACCAGGAGAGACTGACATCAGCTTAAACGCTGCACGCTGCTTTCGCGCAGACAAAGATTTTAGCGAAAGGCTGACAGCGCTGTATGATCACACACAGCAAACATCTTCACCAAAACCACAATAACCTTCTGCAGCTGCATGAACGCTCTCATGACGTACTGCAGGAATGTGAAATGAAACGGAATTCAAAAAAGACTTAACACCAAAAAAAAAAAAGCCTGAAGTAGCTGAGTAACACCATGTTGAGGATGTAATGCTCTTATCAAGAATTTATACTTACACATGCATTACTATGATGCAGTGCTAATCTAAGGCTTTATGACAAGCTTCCTACCTGTGTGTGTGTGTGTGTGTATGTGTGTGTGGCCCGAGGCTACATTTTCCGTTTTTCTATCAAGTCCCAAGATGGAGCATGCGCTGGAGGGATTAAGACCTGTGCATGTGACCATATTTTACCCCTGAAACTTAATTACAGCTGCCATTTTGATAAAGTACAGCCTTCAGATTTTAAACAAAGTCACCATCAGTCATGTTTCAGTTACACGACCATACGCAGAATGGAGGAGAAGGGCACAGTACACCCTGCTTCTCCCACAACGAAGCTGGCACGGGTAAGCCGAGCTCCGGCACCTGCCGCGTTCATGTGGCTCGCTGCTCTTTCTCTTCCACGACGACACTTTACAGAACGGAAAGCAGGAAAAGTTCAATAAAGGCTACACATATCTGTTTGCACCCTCTCACAGCAGCAAGAGCGCCAGACATTAACTACAGCCTATGCTATCGATTCCCTCGGGCAACAGTGATGGCTGTCTGATTGCAGCGAGAGAGAATTAGTGCTCAGTCGGAAAAATAAATAAATAAAAAAAGAAAGGAATAAAAGAGACAATTTTTATCTATTCATTTCACGCGTAAGTGATTGGGTACTTGGCCGCCTTCCAAAAGAGGCTGAGAGATGAGAGATACTACAAATGAATAGAGTCATTAATAAGGCATGCGCTAACCTGGTTTTACACACATGCCTGCGCACACACATCCATAAACAAACACACACACAAACGTATACACACAAAAACACAATTACATACACACAGAGACACACATCCAAAAACAAATGCATACACACACCCATGAACAAATGCATACATGCACACACTTGCTCACACGTGTGTGCGCACACACACCTTGCTAAATAAACTTAATAATAATTGTGACTTAAATCAACTGTAAAAGAATGTAATTGCTCCTGATTATAGTAAAACGTTTCTCTCTCCACATTGCACACACACTCCCTGTCCCAAATGCTGCACCGAGACTTCTTGTATGTGTGTGTGTGTGTGTCTGTCAGAGTCTGTGCTTGGGAATCATAAGGATAACCTTTCATGCACTCTTCTTCAGCAGCATCAGTCACTGACCCCAAAACTCCTCGAGTTTATCGGCAGTCAGATGGGCTGTGATGAACTCGAGTTATACGAGTGTGAGATCACCAATATCCGGGAACGTCGTAAGATCGTGTCATAAATCTTTGCTTTTACACTCTGGTGCTCACAAGCTCTCTCAGTCTACAGGCCCACAGTTTGTGAGAGCAGTAGGAGAAATGACATGGCTTCAGGTCTCACTGCTTGCTTGGGTTTCTTTTTTCCCCGGCACCATTTATACACGGTTTTCCGCCTCTCCGTTCTGTTTTACGACGGAACGAGGCGTGGAGCTGAGCAGATCTTAAGTGCAGGGTAAGTAATGGCTTGCAGCTAGAAGCCACATAAATCCAGCAGACATGCCTGTCCAAACTCCTACCGGCAAAACCCTAAAGCACGGTCCAGTGCTTAGCTAATTATGTCATCTCAGAAACAGACCACAGAGCGCTGTCACTAAGACCAACAGAGAGACAGTGGGGACGAGAGTGAGGAAAGGAGGAAGAAAGACCACTGACAAGCTACAGACTTCAAAAGAGAGACATCATTATCTGTTCGACAAAGAGAGAAGCGTGTACACACTCTTCTCAATCTGCTGCCTAATCAGGCTACAGGAAACAAACAAACAGCGCATTTCAGTTTTTCTTCTGCTTCTTTAATCTGTTTCTCCTTTCAGTTTTTCCTCTTTCTGTCTCTCTCAAACGCTTTCACAGAGATTGTCTGTTACTGTGGCAGAACAGACCGTGAGTCTTAAAGAGAGCTTTGACAACTAAGCAGATGTTAGAAATGCTAAATATATTTCCGGGCATCTTATATTTATAGAACAGAGCTCTTGACTTGCTGAATCTGATTGTTCAGAAGGTGTTGATTCATTATTTAGTACAACAGCAGCTCTGACATTAGTTCTGGCTATAATTTCACACCATCAGTTTACATTAAAGTGTTGGTTTTGTTTCCATAGTAACAATAACTTGCACAGGGACTCGTATGGCCTGAAATATCACAAGTCACGATTTAAAAAATGTGTAATAGCTGACGTTTACTAAATACTTTTATTTAGTCTCCTTGAAGTCTTCAGGGTAGAGACAACAAAATCATGATCTTCATGATGCAAGGCTTTACAACATGTGCTCAATTTTTTCAAAACACTTTTTTTTTTTTTTTATTTACTCGATGAGAGAGAGAACAAGAGTCATAAGTTTGATACCTTCTGAAAGTTCCACAACATTAAATATAACCATCAATAGATAAAAAGCATGAAATAACATTCTTTAAGCAGTAAAAAGTGCTTACACTAGTGCTGAGGTATAAGGGGAATAAAAGAATAGAGCAGTGCCATTACAGAAAATGACATCACATCACACTACTGACGATCACTTTCCTAAAGCAGCATGTCTTCATGTGTTTTATTCCTTATGTAGGAAATCCTGTTAGCTTCTAAAGGCTTACTTTTTATTCAAACCGCAAAGTATAAAAGCGTAAGTTGTGCTTTCACACGAAATAAGTGCAAGTTAAATCTAATTCCCCTCGTTTCTTTGTCTAACCCTATTACAAAACCCACAAAAAGAGAGAAAATTTCATGGCTTCAGAACTGAGTTTGTTAAGCATGAGGAAGCGCTTGTGAGGATATGAACGCTCTAACAGGCAGGAGTGAGGGAGCAAGGAGCAGAACACAGTGGATCTCTCAATTTTCTCCACTGCTCCTGTGCACACTAATAGCATCAGGCCACTGCGCTCTAATTGGTAGACATTTCCAGAAATGAAATTTGACATCAAAAGATAGCCCTCAATGACAGGTTGGCTTTGCAGCATCCTAACCAGAAGTGACAGCACTTTTTACATGCCATTTGCAATTGAAGATATAATTAGAAATATTTTGGCTAGCATAACATTATTCGGACAGGCAATCAATGTTTTTTTTTTCTCTTTCCTTTCCTCTTCCTCTCTCTGTACTAATTTGCTGCTCTGCAGGTGATGGCCAAATGATGCTAGGGCTGTTTCATTAAAACACCTCTCACACTTAGGAACATTGCTGCTACATCACCACACGTTAGACAAACTGACGAGACACATTTGTGACAAACAAGTATCCTTATTTGGTCACTCTGGAGCTGAATTATTGAGTAAAGCAAAAGCCAAAAAAAAAAAAAAAACAAAAAACTCAGAGTTGAACTCGTCTAATGAGCTACGAAACGAAAAAAATTCTAAATCCTGCAAAATGGACAACCCTTAAATCTTGCTGTTGCTAAAAACAGAACACAAGACGTCTCTGGAAAGACTCGTTGCTAAGTTACAAGATGCATCTTTAAGAAGGAAAAAACACACACCAATTTTTTTTTGTGTGTGTTTATTTGCCCTTCTTCTTCCCTACGCACCTATTCCATTGTGAGAGAGATGTGGAATTACTTTCATTCAGTAAGTGGCAGCCAGGAAGTTCTTGAACAAATATGAGAGGCCTTCCTCTTTCATTCTCAACCTCCCCTATCTAGTTCTTTGGTTCAAGAGTACACATACATGCACATAAGGTCTTACTTCAATTACCTGTAGCAGGGAGAGAGAGAGAGAGAGAGAGAGAGAGAGAGAGAGAGAGAGAGAGAGAGAGAGAGAGAGAGAGAGAGAGAGAGAGAGAGAGAGAGAGAGAGAGAGAAAGAGAGAGAGAAAGAGAGAGAGAAAGAGAGAGAGGTTGGACTTAGGAAGAGGGGGGCTCCTGGATTCAGAGAGACACTTAAGAGACCAGCTTGGCAGTGTGTAAAAACAGCAGTGGAGTGTGTGTCTGGAGCACCCATTCAGCTCAACAGAATGGCTGATTAATTAACAGGGAAAAAAGCACTTGAGCACTCACCCAACCTGCACTAAAAGCTTTTCTTTCTCCATCTATTGATTTATATAATTACTTTGACAGCAATGCAGCTCTAGCTGCTGGATGCAGAGCAGGAGGGAATTAGGAGGTGTGGAGTAAAAGCCCTGGTCATGGCACATTTTGTCCGGTTTGGCACTGAGAAATCTTTGGGCGATACTGGGAGCACAATGGCAGCTGATAGGGTTCTTGAGTGAACATAGTTGACCTGCCGAGTCGTCGCTGATGGATTCATGCAGCGTTCAGTTCTGAGCCTGCTGGACAGCTGATGGGGAGCAGTGGGCGGTTTGTTCAGGGCAGCGCGGAGGTTATTGTTCACAGGTACATCCTCAATACACCATTCACTACACAGGGACAGAGTGAGGCTTGTGATGCTTTCTTTTTCCATTCTACCTTTCATGTCTATTGCACCCTCCTGATTTATTTCTTAGTAAGGTCTGCAGAGACGGAACAGTGCAGCACCCATCTCCGTTTCCGTCTCTTTCACCGAGCACAAAAACAACTCCCTCCTCTTCTCCCACTCTTCATCTCCCTGGCTCCTCTCTCCAGAGAAAGAATGATTAGTTTTTAATTGGAGTGGAGCAGAGCTCTAGAGGACTGGGGTTGTTACAGTGGGATTTTTTTTTTTCCAGGAGCTCTTCAGAGCTGGAGGCACAGTCTTCAGCCCCCTCCCCCAAACTCCCGCTCTTTTCCCACACAAGAAGCGCCTCAAGAGCTTTGCTCCTTTCAATCCCCCGGCCTCCGGCCTGCCGGCTCTCCAGCACTGGCTCTCAGATGAAAGGAAAATGGAGAGGCAGAAAACAAGGGCAGTGAGGTGGAGTGCCTGCATGCTAAAAGCTCAGCACAGAGAATGAAAAGGAAAGGTTTTATTGTAGGTGAAGGCTAGGCTTGCAGGAACGGGAGTGAAGTGGCTGCTCTCAGTGAGCACAGTCCTGGCCTTATACATGACAAGAGGAAAGAGCATGCTGAGCACACACAGACACACACACACAGACACACACACACAGACACACACACACAGACACACACACACAGACACACACACACAGACACACACACACAGACAGACACACACAGACAGACACACACAGACAGACACACACAGACAGACACACACAGACAGACACACAGACAGACACACACAGACAGACACACAGACACACACGCACACAGACACACACAGACAGACACACACAGACAGACACACACAGACAGACACACACAGACAGACACACACAGACAGACACAGACACACACACAGACAGACACACACAGACAGCCACACAGACACACACGCACAGACACACACAGACAGACACACACAGACAGACACACACAGACACACACGCACACAGACACACACAGACAGACACACACAGACAGACACACACAGACAGCCACACAGACACACACGCACACAGACAGACACACACAGACAGCCACACAGACACACACGCACACAGACACACAGACACACACAGACAGCCACACAGACACACAGACAGTCACACACAGACACACGCACACAGACACACACACAGACAGTCACACACAGACACACACAGACAGACACACATACACACACAGACAGACACACACAGACAGCCACACAGACACACACAGACAGTCACACACAGACACACACAGACAGACACACAGACACACACAGACAGTCACACACAGACACACACAGACAGTCACACAGACAGACACACACAGACAGCCACACAGACACACACAGACAGTCACACACAGACAGACACACACAGACAGCCACACAGACACACACGCACACACAGACAGACACACACAGACAGCCACACAGACAGACACACACAGACAGACACACACAGACAGACACACACAGACACACACGCACACAGACACACACAGACAGACACACACAGACAGACACACAGACACACACGCACACAGACAGACACACACAGACAGCCACACAGACACACACGCACACAGACACACACAGACAGCCACACAGACTCACACAGACAGTCACACACAGACACACGCACACAGACACACAGAGACACACACAGACAGTCACACACAGACACACACAGACAGACACACAGACACACACAGACACACACAGACAGTCACACACAGACACACACAGACAGTCACACAGACAGACACACACAGACAGCCACACAGACACACACAGACAGTCACACACAGACACAAACGCACACAGACACACACAGACAGACACACACGCACACAGACACACAGACAGACACACACGCACACAGACAGTCACACACAGACACACACACACACACACCACTGCTGGGGCAGGTTTATGGTTCTCCTGAACTCTGAAAGCTTGGCCTTCAACAGGTGACAGGTGTGTGGACCTTCAAGCTTTGGGAGGAAACATTAGATTGTGAACCCATGCTTAAGAGGTTACATCATAGTCATAGGACTGCAAACCAATGGGAGCCATAAAAATAAGAGAGAGAGAGAGAGAGATAGAGAGACACACAGAGACAGAGAGACACACACAGACAGAGAGACACACAGACAGAGAGAAAGGGATATCTTTATTAATGTAAATAGCAGGAAATAGACATGGTACCCAAAAAAATAGTTTACAAATCTTCTATAACAGAGTAGCTCTCGAGGTGGGGGAGATGGAGATGGGTAAGAAAACAAAAAATATATATATTTTTTTACAGACATCACTCTAATAGTTATTAGACTCCTCTAAGCTAATTTATTCCATTATTTCAGACAGAACAAAAAAAAAAACTGCAAAGTGCAATGAAGCAACAGACTAAGCACAGAGAGGAGAATGTTAGAACGATTAATGACTCTTTGCACTCCCTGGCCTGTGTGATAGCAGAGGTGGTTGTGGGGCCTCTTTTTTTTTTTTTACGACCATTGCGAGCAGCAGACTGTTCTAAATTGCCGGCCTTTCTAAATAACTCGCTTTCTTTAATGGCTCTCCGTGGCTGGCATTAAATCATACAGCCTCTTTACGGCACGGTGACTCTTACATTTAGCAGACTCTCTGAGCGCAGGCGCCACTGATGTATAACTAATTCATCACGCTATGTCAACATGCCGGCAAGTATCGCATCAGCAGGCTTTCAGCAAATCCAAAGCGAGGGCTTCACATGGTGAGAGACAGGTGGGGGATTAATATGCAGTGAGAAACGTAGCACACCTCCTCACACCTGGGCAGCAGTTGAGGAAATTAGGGATGCTTTATTCATCAGAAGTAGCAAATTATTTGTCATGGGTCTTAAGTTAATCTCAGTGCTGACTGCTGGAGAGTGTGTGTGTGTGTGAGTGTGTGTAAGTGTGTGTGTGGTTATTTGTTGTTCTCCACCACTCCCTCTATTCCCAACAATGAGTCGGTCATAAATGGAAGGGCAGATCATGAGGTCAAGAGCAGCACATCAGTCACTCATGGGACTCACAGGCCACTTTGTGATAGACGATGAAAAAGACGTGAGGTCAACAATATCGATGTGGTTATATCTTAAAGGAAGAGAGAGCACTGATGAGTGTGTAAGTGTGTGTATATGAAAATGTGTTAGTGGACGATGCAGGGCAGACCTGATTATTCTTAGGCATTAACATGAGTAAGCATGTTAAAACTCACCATCATCATCATCATCATCATCATAGTTTCTGGCAGTTATTAGAGTCAAGCCACGTACGAAATGCACATAAACATAATTACACGATTAGCACTGCTGCTCTTTTCTCCCTCATGCAGACTCTATTGAAGATAATTTACACCTGACACACAAAGACATGTCAAATCAGCATTTTTCTTTGCTGATTATCGCAAACACTCCAAATAATAAAAAAAGCACTTTCCTTGCCATAGAGCTGAACTTTTTTTGAGCACTGCTTCTGTAGCAGAAATTAAGAACACTGTAGCATGAACAGGTGATAATCCCCATAACTGTCATTTACTTTTTGTGTTCAAATACTGTCTCTTGTGTAAAAAACATCATATTTGTTGAATTGCACAAATAACTGGTCCATGATTGTAGGGGTGTGTGATATGAAATGAAATATGTGATATTTCTCATAAGAGTTCTCCTGCCTCCTGAAACTTTCATTAATTATCCTGAGAAAATCCACTGAGCAGATTTTAAGCTAACCTTCAAGACATGATGCTAACTGTAAACAGTTCTGCTAATATTAATAAAAAATTGATTTGTAAGACTGAGTGAATGCTTCATTTAGCCATGACCTACTATAGCAGCCTCCGTCATCGGTTCTTAAGTCCTCTTGTCTCGTCTCTTGTCTACTTCAGAAAAACAACACTTCATTTCTGTGATTGTTACAAGCATCAAAAGCAAAATCACTCACTGAGCACTTTATTAGAAGCACAGTACACCTACAACATATATAAGGTAGAACAACGTATACAATCATACAGATGCATCGTAACAGACGCAGAACAACGTATACAGTCCTACAGATGCATCGTAACAGACGCAGAACAACGTATACAGTCCTACAGATGCATCGTAACAGACGCAGAACAACGTATACAATCATACAGATGCATCGTAACAGATGCAGAACAACGTATACAGTCCTACAGATGCATCGTAACAGACGCAGAACAACGTATACAATCATACAGATGCATTGTAACAGACGCAGAACAACGTATACAGTCCTACAGATTAATCGTAAGAGATTCAACTAATGTTAATGTTCCTATTAAACATCACAATAAAGGAAAAAAATGAACACAAAAAGTGATCTTTGTGACTTTAACGGTGGTTTGGTGATATTTCACTTCAGATCTTCTGGGATTTCTATACAAAACAGTATCTAGAGTTTACATAGAACAGTGCAAAAAAAAAAAATGTTAAGTGAGCAACTGGTGCAACCCATTCAGGTGGTTAACCTGAAGCTGCTGGCCAGAATCTACATGACTTTAGCCACAAGATTAGCTGATTAAACGTGTGTACAGGTGTTTCAGCAAGTGTAGACTTTTGTTTCTTTTTGCATAACTCACTTTGCATGTTCAGGTTTAGTCAATAATTGAACAAATCCTGGCAAGAAGACTATGACTTTATATACAGTTCTACAGTTATATACACCAAATACACCTATACAGTGCTTTTACATACACCATGTAACATACACTATACAGTGCTTTTACATACACCATGTAACATACACTATACAGTGCTTTTACATACACCATGTTCCTTTTGTTCTTCTACACAGAACGATCCATATAACAACAATCCCAAATGTAATCTGACAGACTGTACAGATCTGCCTTTAGAGTACAGGAAGTATTAACTAGAAGACTACAATGTTGTGCGGTTCCTGAAACAAATACTGACAGCCCACAATTATAATTTGAAATAATTGGAATATAAAGCTGCACATTTTCCTCAGCACAGAAGATCTGGTCACCTGCTAATTCCAGCTTTTTAGTTAACTTTCCCTTAATGTACACCAGATACCAAATGAGGAAGGTAAAAGCAAACACATGCTTCCTCTGTGCCAAACATGGCCAGTTTTTCATCCTTTCACTCCCAGCTACAGGCGCCGTCACACTCTCAGCCACACTCACAGCTATGGTATTGCATATGGTATAGTACTGTAAATCTCCTGATTCAATCTACTGACGATCGTATGGATGACTTTGTGAGAACTCTGAGGAAACTACAATGTGTACAGGTATTAAAGCTCAAAAAACAACATGCAGGGAGTTAGCTATAGCACGTGTTGTGTGTGTGTGTGTGTGTGTGTGTGTGTGTACGCACAGACACACGCACGCATTTATATGTGTGTTAATGTATGTATTTATATATATACATACACACACACACACACATACACACACACATATATATATACATACCTACATACATACATATATATGTATATATACATATATATGTGTATATGTGTGTGTGTGTGTATATATATATATATATATATATATATATATATATATATATATATATATATACACACACACATATACTGTATATATATATATATATATATATATATATATATATATATATATATATATATATATATATATATATATATATATATAGTCCTACCTCCACAGACTAAAATTAAAGTTACAATAAATGTTAAAACAACAGAAATCACTATTAATTATTCTTAAACACACTATAATCCTAAAGAAAGATGAGTTCATGAGTCCTACTACCTGGTGATAATTCTACTTTAGAAGCACCATGGACGTGTAAAAACATCTTTAATGTATGTGTTGCTTGCTACTGCGAGACTACTGTAGTTAAGTGCGTGTATGTGTGTGTTCCTCACCTGTCAGCTCCGTGTGGAGTTGGGCCTCTCGGTTTGTTGATCTTGGCGTAGAGGCCATCGAGCGGATCTTCAGTCGACGGCTCTCGGCTGTGATCGGTGGGGTGTGTTGCTCTCTGAGGCGACGGGCTGCGGGTCCCGTACGGAGACTGAGACGGACGTCCTCTGAAAGTGTTGATCCGGGCGTAGTTAGGGTCCACATCGTCATCCTCTACATCCGGAGAAACAAATCTATCCCGAGCCTGTCGATCCCTCAACTCTTGGTGCTTCGCTTCAATCCTGGTGAACGAAGTAAACAGAGAAGGTTCGGATTTAAACACAAGCACAGGGTCAGCGTCTGTGTGAAATGTTCAGGAAACGTACAAAGGTACATACGTAAAAAAGAGCATGTAGCTTTTACTATAGTTTACTCTGAGAAGAAGGTTTAATTGTCCAAGATGGCTTTTTTGCTGACTATATTTGCAGCAATATGACTTACAGGATAAACAGGGACAGAATCAATACACAGATATTAAGTGCTATGGCTTGCTTCTATTTATTTCTCTCCTCTCTTTAGCCAGAGAAGGCCAGGAACACAGAAAAATAGCTTCAGGACCATATGGAAGAGAACAGGAGGAAGACATGCCTCTTTTGACTCACCATAAGCCTCGGGAATCACAACACAAAATAATGTGAAAATATCTCTCTTGATTAGACAAAATAAATTTATTTCCTGTGTCTCTACTTGCAAGTTCCACACAACCGAGTCCTCATAAGATTTCTGTTTATTTTATTCTGCTTTCTTATTACAGTGTGATCACAGAGTATTCTAATAGTTTATGACTCTCTCAAAATAGCAAGCTGGAATATCACTATTCAATAATTCAGCTCTCCAATGACTACCGTTATTCTTCTTCCACTCTTACAAATACTGCAAAAGCTTTACTGTTTTATTAATAATGAGAACAATATCTTGCAATATTTAAAGTACCGCTGTACTCCTAAACACGTTTTTAAATGGTTTGATAATTTAAGTAAGAAAAGCTGCACGTTCATTCAGCTAGCAGCTTCGGCTGTGAAATAAATCACTAAAATAACAACCAGGACAAAATGAAGCCAGACAATGAAGCCTTGCTGGTGTGGGAAGGAAGGAGAACATATAGAGAACAAAAACAACTGTTGAAACAACTGTCAATATTCACAAATAATTATAAAGCTTGGAATTTTATAAGGATAAAATGTGTAAAGATTCCTCAGATTTTAATATGAACTTCAGAAATAAAAAAATTAGCTTAAATAATTACGTTATTTATGTGCATGTGCATTTTTTTCTTCACTTTTTGTTATTTGGGTTAAATATTTATCGTTCAGTCTTTAAGTCTTTAAACAGAAATCAAGCTGAGACCATGACCATATCACTATTCGTACACAACTAACTACTATTAAGGTCTTAAAGCTGTAAAATGTATTATACCATAGAATAAAGACAAAACACAATAACCAGCAGTTTGTTCAGGTTTGTACAGATGTTCTTTAAGGAGACACAGGAAGATGAGAAGATTCCAAAAGGTTGCCCTTGCCAGGTTCAAATCAATATTAGGGAAGTGAGAGTGTGAGAAGCTGAAGAGCAGTGACAGGAAACAGCTAAGCGATCTAAGCACAGGTGGTCTCACCTCTCCCTCTCTTCTTTCATCCTCTCCAACTCTTCCTCACTCAGCATTTCTGATGCATTCTTCAGCATGTTCGCCTTGTTCTCACCTTTACTCTTTTCTTCTTTCTTCTTACCAAACCTGAGAGAGAGAAAAAAGAGATAGAAGGTGAGTGTGTGAGCAAGAGAGAGAGAGCAAGAGATAGAGAACGAGAGAGAAAGAGAGCAAGAGAGTGTGTGTGAATGTGTGTGTGTGAGAGAGAGAGAGAGAGAGAGAGAGAGAGAGAGAGAGAGAGAGAGAGACTGTTTATATACAGCATGTATTCAGCCATGTACCCCTAGCAGCTCTGTGTGTGTGTGTCTTTAGGTATGGGTGGGTGGCAGTGAGGATGCTCAGATAACATGCATCATCTGTGCCTGACTGAGCGCCTCATTCACCCGAATGCATCTCTCCAGCCCACTGAGATCATTTCTTACGTGTGCCCCAGTCACACTGCTTAACCACACTCCCAACTACACACCATGTAAAAACATCCAGGTCCTGTCAAAACACACACATGCACAATACTGCTCCGAACATACATAAGCAAGAGCATATCATCATACCCTAATGGTAATATGTAGCTTACACTTACACAAATCTCTGTGTGTGTGTGTGTGTGTGTGTGTGTGTGTGTGTGTGTGTGTGTGTGTACGTGCACCGTGAAGCACGGGGCTCTTTTCTCATTAAAAAAATAGACCACTGCGTTTTTTTTCAGACTGAATATTAATGTTTAATTAAAATGCTGAATTAATATTCAGTTTTCTTAGTCATTTGTAAACATCATTAACTCGATCACGAAAAGCGAAAAACACTAAAATGTTATATTTATTAGGGACGAAGAACCCTAATGTCTTGGTTCTTAGTCAGCGTATAATTTTTTTCACTCCTTACGTTCTATGCCTTTATACTGTTTTATAGTAAATGAAATATGATGCACAACAATGTACAGAGGAAATGGCTTCAGGTATCGTGATGGATATTTTCCCGGATCTTTAATTACCTACTAAGTTCCAACTGAAGAAGAAAAGCAAAGAAGAAAAAAAACCCATTTAATAAGGAATGAAAAGGAAGCTAAGCACGGATACACATGAGAGAAAAGTATAAATGTGCATGTACAAATGTGCTAAAATGGCACGGCCATAACTGCCCATTTACTTAATAACCAATTTAATTAACTTGTGCTTAATGGCCTGCAAGTGTTACCATGCATAAATAAGGAAGAAGGGAAAGAACTGACTTGAATACCATCAGCAAATGTCTTTATGTGGTAAATAAACAGAAATCAAACTGTGGCAGTATTTACAGAGCCTCTGAGAGCTACAGTGCTTCCTTACAGGGATTTTTTTTTTATCACAACAGCAGAAAGGATTCTGACTCTCCACTAAGCTTCATGCAACGCTAAAGAAGAGGGATTCGCTCCAGCCTGTGACTCTGGATCAGCCAAGTCCCGATTCACCTCATCGCAAAAGATGATTCACTGCCGTTCATCTCTCTCTCTCTCTCTCTCTCCATTCACCCTGTTGCTACCTGGCTGTACAGCATCAGTATCTGCAATATAGAGATCTACAGAAAATGTATAATGAACAGAAATAAAATAGGAATGAATATTAAATTGAAAAGAGATTTAACTCCACTTTAGGAGGACTGACTCACATTTCTACCATATTTTATATATTGACTTGTTCATTCAACTTCATTAAAAACATTGTGTTGGATCTTTAGGCTGCACTGGGAACACTGGACATGAGGCAGGGATACACACACCATGGTTGGGACTCCAGTCCACTGCAGAGCATCATACATTCACATTCATACTCAGATTAAACATAGTTAGTTCCCTAGTCATCTTTTTGGAGGTGGAAGGAAACCAGAGAACCCAGAGAAACCCACAGGTTCATGGGGAGAACACGAGAAAACTTGAAGTAAAGATGAACCTGAGCTTAGGATACAACCGGGGAACCTGGAGGTGTAAGGCGGCAACCCAACTGCTGCTCCACCAGAGTACCACGGAAAACGTAATCGTTTCTGACAGGTTATTTTTCCGATGCATCTTCCAGCCAGCTTTATTTACAGGTGTGTGTCACAGTGCAAATAAATCTGTCACCCTAACACACAATAGAAAAATGACACAAAAAAAAAGATCCTCCATGACCCCGCCCTTTTTTTGAGCTGTTCTCCATCTTTTAAGAACCACCAGACTGAAAGGACAATGTAAGTTAAACTCGATTTACATATTAGACGTGATGCAGTAATCAGATTTCAGTCTGTCATTACGTTGCCGAGGCACAGGTGGGACGTGCCGCTAGGAAAAGAGTCGAAACTTAAGGCAACGTGAGTGTATGAGGATGTGTGAAAAGATGACTACACACACACAACTGTGTGAGACAGACTGAATACGACACCACTTGCAGGTGGAACACCAACACTGACGTCACAAACAGAATCACTCAGACGGAAAGATGTATTTACGAGTCATATGGCGGAGAGGAAGGCCATCTGAATAGGGGACTCCCTCAGCCCTAGATCACAGAGAGCTCTGAGTGACCAGCACAACACAACACAACACAACAGCACAGCACAACACACCCCTTTTGTTCTGTGTGTACTGGCTAATTGTTTTCTGGTGCATTGTTACAGAAAAGATAGCATAACACACACAACCTACTGTTCATCTCATAGGATGTATGAAAAGAAGAGACATTATCTCACATCTGTCTCATCCTAAGGCGTTTATTTTGATGCTAAATGACTGCGTTTGGGATAAACGCTGTGTATTTGAAGCAAAGTATTAGGAGAGTAATGGAGAATGTTCCCGCAGACGACCATTAAAAGCACATTTTCAACTTTTCCATTCTTGGTAGAGGGAAAGGTCAAAATTATTGTCTGGTGCAATCAGAAATACGCTACAGATGTGGTTGAGATTAAGTTGAAAACACTGGAGCGTTCCTTTAAATATGGGGTTTCATAAACCCTCATTCACATCCATACACACACACCACCTCCTGTCATTTGTCCTCTGGCAGGCTATCTGTGTGATTCACACACTCTCATAACTTAATTGCAACATTTATCTCATTAAACAGGAGCTATTTCATCGTGGTGTTTGGCATACAACCACAGCACGCCCATTCAGCTTCCTAATTAAGACCAGCACATCTGTGGCCTGAATGCTAAACAATGTACTTCCAGTCTAAATCGAAAAACGACATGCAGATAGTGTGCATATCAATACACGGATTGATAGCAGGGGATGTAGAACTGAATACAGAGTGCACACTCGTACACAAGGACACGGTGAAGGAGACAACACCGTGGGCAGGAAATGAGAAGGCGAATATGAGCCGTGCTGTAATACTGCTTAAAAGGTTAATTTGTTTGACACGTGTAAGTCAGTATCAATTGCTAGGCGAAAACATGTTACACACACTAACGTGCGTGTTTACTTAATTACAAACGTGTGCTGTTGTGGAGACGTGTCAAGTCATTATTTCTTCAACAAATTGGCTGAGACCCGGCTGAGGGACGAAGCGGCTGATATCAAAAATGGAGGCTGAGTAGAGTCGAGCAAATGGATAAATAAAGGTAATAATTAGGCTGTCAGAGGAGGCCATGCTGCTGGCGTCAGAGCTTCAGACGCTATTACGCATACTGTCAGTTAACCAGAGACAGAAAGGGAGTAGCAGATATGGCACTGTGTGTCACACAGACACTTACATGTGGATTTATAACCTCTTACTGACAACGATTTATGTATTATCACACTTCTTTGCCTGTTCTTTGAGCTCTTGCAGAAAAGTGTCAGCTTGAAGACGTGTCATTCCCACCCACTTTACTTCCACTGGTAACAAACTGGCAAACAAACTGCAAAATATATTTCAGCTGGAGTTACAGCTGCAGGTCTTCTGGGATACATCCTGATCTCTGAATGTCAAAGTTTTGTTTTTTGTTTTGTTTTTCCCCCAGACTGGATTGTGAACAATTCTAAAGTCTTGTTGTAAATCGTCACTCAGATTCAAATCAAATCAAATTAAATTTTATTTGTCACGTACATACAGAGTACGACATGCAGTGAAATGCTTTTTGCAGCTGTCCGGTATTCAAACATAAGGAATGCAATTTGGGATAAAAAAAATAACCAAAAGGAGGTAGATAAATTAAAAAAGTATAAACTATATAAAAAAAACTATATGAAAATATAAGTGAAAAATAATGTATATACATATACATAAATGCGTATGGTTTTAATTAATGATTCAGGTCTGGACTTTGACTGAGCCAGTCTACCAAAATCATTGTCTTGATCTCGTTGTCCTGCTGGAAACTGAACCTTAAATCTCTTGTATACTAATTCAAGTTTTCTTCTAGGATTATTTTGTATCAGAGCAATTAATCTTGTCCTCAAGCTTGATGTTCCCAGTCACTACCTCTGAATGGAGCATCCCCAAAACGTTATGCTACCACCACCATACTTCACACAGCCCATACTTCACTATGAGGATGGTGTTTATAAGGGTGATAAGCAGTGTTGAGCAGTGTTGGCTTTCTGTCAAACAAATACCATTTGGCCTTATCGGTATAGGGAATAATATTCCTGTCTTCAAACAGGATTTCATATTGCTTTATTGTCAGTATTTTTCCATCTTGTGTTGAGCACCCATGTGAACGTTTTCCTGCGAGCAGCTTTTCCATCTCTCCAGCTCACCTTTGGCTTCTTAGTTAATTCTGGCTAATAACCTCAATAATAAGAGGATCATGAAACCGAGATTGAGGAACACTTGTTAATATCAGTTATTACTCATTTTTCAGCAAGTGTGTGCCATATGGACTGAATTCAAAACACTTCCCCAGTTAGCATACAGTGCACTACAAGGCCACACAGAACCCATATGTACTGGCACTTATATACAGAACACAAAGCCTGGACACAGTCTTTACAGGATTAAAGCAAGCTCACGCACAATAACCTACAGCATGCTACATTAGCCTGCTGGCATCATTCATGTTCAGCCATCTACGCAAATTTGACAAATCAATTCATTTGTACAGTGCTGTTAAAAATGGACACAATCCTATTAACTAGCCAAGTTGGAACATTGTAAACAGAATTTCTGTAAAAATAAATAAATAAATAAATAAATAAAAAAAAGTGTGTGACATCATGCATGCATCCTTACAGGATCCTCTGTTTGTCTACTTGTGAAACCGTTTAAAGGTTGGATGTGGAATCCTACAACAAAGAGCTTCATTTCACAAATGCTTCCAGCTAGAAAGCTTTTACAATTAAAACAAATAAACAAATAAATAAATAAATAAATAAATAATGTGGAAATGAATTAATATGCTTAACACTTAAGGTCCATCAAATTTGTTTCCATGTAGAATCTCTCAAAATCCTTTCAGTACTTTTCCTGTATAAGCTTAGAATAAAACTCTTAGACACATAGTGAATCCTGAATGAATCACAAGGCATATAAACTGAGTCAGCTGGGCACACGGGTTGTGTAGACTACTGTGTCTACAGACCACAGCTGCAGCACGCTGGATTAAACAGCTGTAATAGGATGGCGCTGTAGTCTGTAAAAGTGACTAAGAGTTGAGTCGAGCATTTCTCACATCCAAGTTCAACAGACGCCCGAACCGGTCTAATTACCACACACGCCATCACTAATGCCTCCACAAACACTGTCATTTTCTAATTACAACTTCCCATTTTCTCTCCCGCTCGTGAACATTTCTCTCTTCTCCCTCTGCTCTCAGTGTGGAGTAGCTCTGATCTCTCAATAAACTACATTATAATAAAGTAACATACTCTACATGTAAGACTGAGGTTCACAAGGTTAATGCCATGATGTCTCCTTTACACTGTGTGAGTGTGAAGCGCAAAACAATCTGTAGGAGAAAAAAAAAACAAAAAAAAAACACCCACAACACAACAACTAAGGAATGGCAAATCAGAGCTAATTACCACTTCACAGCTGGCAGGGTTTGGAAAGATTCATACCAGTTCAGATTCTTATCAACAATAATTATTAAAGTCTAAATAAACAATGCATACAGAAAGAAACACCAAAATGGGAAAAAGCAGCTGAAGATCAGATCAGATCAGATCAGATAAGATCACAGACAGTTAAAGTGCAGGTATTAAAGGTTTAGGAAGAAAGAAGCGTTTAATATAAAACAACATTAAAAAAAACATTATCATGACCATAAAGTTAGTCCAAAGATAAGGAGAGACTTGGATGTTTATGAGGAGAATGAGCTAGATAGTGAAATCTAAACTTAAAGCATATTTTTTGTGTGTGTGTGTGTGTGTGTGTGTGTGTGTGTGTGCATGTGTGAGGTGGGGAGGAGGAGTGTTACAGGACACCTGCAGACCAGCGCAAAGCCTGCCTGCTTTAATTAGCTCTCTCTGCAGCCTCTCCATATTCATTACACACTATTCCTGAGAAAAGCACACACACACACTCCAAAAATAAAAAACACACATACACATGGGGGAAAAGTAAAACATTCACAAAGGTCCA
Source organism: Tachysurus vachellii (assembly GCF_030014155.1). Classification (NCBI taxonomy): domain Eukaryota; kingdom Metazoa; phylum Chordata; class Actinopteri; order Siluriformes; family Bagridae; genus Tachysurus; species Tachysurus vachellii. The sequence continues at coordinate 18,940,108 of NC_083467.1, forward strand.
CAGAAACACTTTCACTCAGCACACACACCGCACACATAGCCACAAGAAGAAAAAAGCTTCCTAATATAGGTTTGTGACAGTCTCTATGTGACAACAAGAAATATATAAAGAAAGGAAATTAAATCTCTTAATTCCTGACTTTCCTTTTCGAGTGCTTTCTCTGACAAGAGGATTCCGATTACTGCAGGATTCAGAGCTCAAATAAGATTAGCCGCGGTCGTGGTGATGTCACGGCTCTGACCTTTGAGACTGTCCGTGGCTCCCGATGGGGCCTGAGCTGAAATAATGAGAGCCGTCTCCATAGCAGCTTAATAGGTGCCAGTTGGAGAAAGTAAATGAACCAATCAGGAAAAAGAAAGACAAGCCAAGGTAAAATAAATAAATAAATAAATAAATAAATAAATAAATAAATAAATAAATAAATACACTTTAGTGGCTTAACATTCCTGACAAAGCATACTGTTCAATCTCAATAACCGCAAAGGATATGAGGCCATTAAATGTCAACAAAAGCTGAGCTACAAAAATAAATAAATAAATAAACAACAACAGTGATGATGAGGACAAAAAAAAATACTAAAACGCCAGCTTGGATGCGGATCAATGTAATGGATAAACAATGGAGCGACAATTCAGAGAGAGTCCTGATTGGCAGAGAGAAACATACTGAAGGAGTCGGGGTTGTTCAAACGGCCAATTAGCAGCTGAGCCTGATGAATTTATTAGCATGCTCTCCAGTTATTAGAGGAAACAGGCGAGCGGATGCTGAATATTCATCAGAAGAGCAAAGACAGAACAGCACTGCGTGTTCCTCTGCTCATTAGCATAAAACACAGCCATTTCCAACAGCCCTGCGCACACACACGCACACACACGCGCACACACACACACACACCATCTGTGCTACAGAGAGGCCACACACCTTAACTTCACATGCACCTTCAAACAGAGAAACATACTAAAGTACAGTAAAACTAACAGGAAAGATTTCTTCAGGAAAGAGTCAAACCAGTTACTGTCTGTTTCATCTTTATACATACACATAGTTTTTTTTTTTTTTCAACAAACAAGATATACATACTGGACCAAAAATCCTTTAGTATAAAAACAATATACTGTCTAGACTAATGCATCTTGAGATTTAAATATAACCACTGAATGTAAGAAACTAGAACTGAAATAAGTAAGGAGAGTACTCGCTGTGTCTAAGGTGTTGAAGTACTAACCGGAAGGTTGTGAGTTTGAATCCCAGGACCACCATTACTCTATAATACTGTATAAATAAGGTAAATGAAAAGTTGCTCTGGATAAAGGTGTCTTCTAAATGCTATAAATGTCAATGAGGATTCCATAAACATGATAGGATACCGAGGAGTCCGATTCTGACATTTTAATCGTATTCACATGGCATCATCAAAATTATTCTATCATTCTGTAGTTAATTTCTTATTATTAGAGCGGAGATGTATTAGGGAAGAGCTGGCAAGTGCAGGAGATAACGTTTAATGAAAATCTTCAGTTCAAACCCTGAGAGCTGTCAGTTCATCTTTCAGGCAACTAGGCCACGGAGCACACACACGCACACACACATGCGCGCACACGTACATGTACACACACACACACACTTAGTCTGTCACTGCTAGCTCTTTATCACTCCTGGCTTGGCTATGGTTAAAACTTTCCTCTTTATAAATCATCTACTGCTGGACTAGTGAGCTCAAGCCATTTCCCAACCTTAATCAGAGAAATTGCAAAACTGTGCTCAAATCAGCAGAAAAAAATGGGTTCTGTGCAGCCCACACCTCCATCACTCCCCTAGATCTGGCCATTATGAAAAGCAAAATGCCTGTAATTATGGCCCTCCATTTGGCTGGCTGGGGGGTTCGCGAGAGGACTATACACCGCTCTCCACGCCTGCAGGATAATGGTGATGAAAGCTGAGGGGTACAGGCAGGGGTGGTACACTTAATGGCGCACTGGGTGCATGACGCTGAGTGCTGACGGAGAGGCAGACCTAGAGCTAAAGGGACATCTGTTCTGTGTCAAAGCCAGGCAGGAGGGCACAGGACCTTGGGCAGGGTGGGCAAGAAACCTGCCGAGCTCTTGGGTACCCAGAGTTCAACTGATACATGACTTCTACATCCCAGGGAGAGGGGGGGGGGGGGGGGGGGATTAAGAAAAGAACACAGAAAATAGACAGAAAAATGGAAGATCAGAAGAGACCAGTAAGAAAATAATCACTGGGGAAAAAGATTCAGAAAGACTGATGCATTAAACTAAATGAAGAGAGAGGACAAAAGAGAAAGAAAAGACATCAGAAAATAAGAAGATACCCTCTAATGAGTGCATACTAATGGATGAAGTGAATTGGATTTGAGGACCAGGTGGACATCACTTCATGAAAAGGACTCGAGGAAGTTCCACACATGTGCATCTCAAAAAGACAAAATGACAAAGATAAGAAAAGAAAAGAGGAAGAAAAGAAAATCTGCGCTTCTAAGACTCTCACTCTCTCTCCCACACACACAGAGTTGCAAAGCTTTTGTCCAGCTGAGTGGCATTGGATGCCCCAAGGGTAGGGTTCCAGATACCAAGAGCCACAATGGCTGAAATGTGTATGTGAGAGCGAAGAGAAGAGAGGAAAGGAAAGGAGAGTGACACGAGTGAGTAAATCCACAAAAGGTCCCTTTCTCTTCTTTTCAGTGTCAGTGAGATCCGCCCTACATCACTGGATCTGTAATTATAATACAATGAGCTGCGCTATTAGGGAGACCATCATTAAAGCTAATAACGACACGCTGACAATGCTAAGCTAACATTGCCCTAATAACTGTAACACTGATCAAATACAATACATGTAAGAAGTGTTTTTACATTTAAAATGAGGACAATGCAAAGAGCCAGGCATTAACAGTTTTCTTTTTTTGACAAATGTGACTCAAATCACAGAATAATTTGCAGCAATTTGCAGTAATTTTACACTTTAATAGAAGACTGTATGCTTCTGACAGTGAACACAGTTAAATGGACTGCTGGCATTCAAACACACAGACCCCCAGGGTATGGGACAGTGAAACAACAAAGGCCCTCCAGAGTCTGGGATCTTGACCTGGATTTCACACTCATTCACACAGAAGTATGCACAAACACACACACACACACACACAAATCATTAACATCTGCAGCTCTTCAGTGAGCTTGTGCAGGACAGTGTCTTAATCAGTTAGTGCTCTATTCTCATGTGTCTGTTAACATGCCGACCCTAATCCCAGACCTGAGGGCTTTTCTCAGAAACAAAACAACTCTCAAATGCAAAGGCAGCTTCCTGTCAGTCTGAGTGCTTACAGTAGAATGTGTGTGCAATGAGTTTCAGAGTAACGGCTGTAAATAATCTGGTCCCTTTTTATTGTCCTATACCCTCAGCTAGGGTCAAACAGAATTGCTGATGATACTTTCTTGTATGGATGGAGCTGAGGTGGGACAGGTAAGTGCACCTTCATCTGGACAGATCAAAAGCAAGCGGATTACAGGCTGCAGCCGCGCATGTGGGCTTGCAATAGAAGGAGACCTCACCTCTCAAAAATGTCCTTTATCCGTATACAACAGAGATACCACAGTTTCTACTGACATATGTGTGACGGTAAGAACTGGCCTGTTTTTAGCTCTTGAACTGATCAACAGCTGTGAAACCAGTCAAATACTTTCGCACCTACAGCTAGCAATGTGTTTTGCGCTTGCAATACTTCTAGGCAGCGATCATCTCCCGATCTCACTTCAGAGTTCACATAACCGCTGATTCAGGTTGCCATGGTAATAATATGTCAAGACCCCGACCCTGTAATGTCAACAGTTCTTCATTTATAAGAAATCTCATTTTGCTAGCAGAAAATTTGCTCTTTTGTGGTATAAACCTGTGGAAAGGTTTCTCACTAGGAAGCTGATATTGACAGAATAAGGGCTAAACTAGAACAGAGGAAGATTGTTAATGCTTGAACTGATCCTATGAAGTCTATAAAACTAACAATTTCTGCAAGAAATTCACCTGCCTTTACTCTTTAGCTTAACCCCCATTCCTGTCTGTCTCTCTATTATAAGTTAGCTGAGAGGTGCTTAACCTCCCAGAGAGATCTTGGGTTAGATTGGCTTTGAGCGTGAAGGAGAGTAATGGCAGAGGAAGCCAATCAATAGCTCTCTGCCTGATGATGGTCATTCAAGTCGTAATTGCGTTGGGTGCCTTTTCCTCCAATGGAACATAACTGCTTCCTTTTCATCTTGCAGCCTTCAGAAGACCATGCCATTATGGGCTTTGTCCAGCCTCTAATGGCTGTCATGTCTGGGCTCTATCTGACAGGTGGCCAATGAGAAAGCTAGACATTATACAAAATAGGCCACCATGCATAGTCTTTTTTCTTCACTACAACAAGAGCAGAACAAGGGTGATGGCCTATGATCTTGAGAAACATAACGAATCACACAACAGTACTTTGGAAAGACTGGTGTGTAATCCGGTGGCAGGCCGGTTCATTTTCAGAGGTGACAAAAAGTGCCATGTGGCATCAGCAGTGTTCCAGCTGTACCGGCCATCTCAGTGACAACCTCCTGGCCGCTTGACGCCACACCTCCCACTGCTGCCGCGCCAGCCGCATCGCTTGCATACATTAGCAGCTTTGAGTGGCGCTGATGAGCTAAAGCCTCATCACACCTCGTCAGGCAAACAGCCTGCTAATTACGTATAGAGACACTGTCCCGGGTGGCTCTAAAAGACAACTGCACATTAAAATGAATGCTAGAGAGGTTGGCAGTGCTAACACGCATTAACAAGATGCTGTCCTTCTGCTTTGGCAATCGGGTCCAGGCCTGAAAGCGCAGAAGTGCTAGATTATCAGAGCATGGGTGGACAGAACGATGGAGAGAATGTGAGAAAGAAAACAGCAAGACTAGAAGAACCCCTAGTCTGAATCATGCAGAAAGTGGTGTGGAGCAGAAGGACAGGGCTGGATGGACAACTCAACAGACTGGTGAGCAGAACGCCTTTCCTCTGCCCATGTCTCTGGATCCTGCTTTCCTCCAACCACCAGACTCTCTGGTAAAGTCTGGAAGAACTTTTCCTGTGTCCACCATCCTCTGTGTTCCAAACTGACCTCATAGAATCTTGGAGAAGATTTGTGGATTTGCTGTGCTCCATTTATTTTTCAAGATGAAGCCGTATGTTGACAAATTTAATTTGTTTCCAAGCCCTACATTGAGGCTTGCAAACCAAACAGTTAAGAATTCTGGCTTGCGGGAGTTATTGCTCATAAATGAAAAGTGCTCTAGTGATTGCATGGGTGACGGGAAAAAAGCCCCGCTGAGATTGGTTAAGTTTATTAATTCATAAATATTCCTGCACGCATCTTGAAATGATTTTTTTTCTCGTCAGCCTCTGACACTTGACTGACACAGCATATTGGTATAGCCTCTGTAAATGAGAGAATATGTCCAGTTTGAGGAAGAAATTTATAATTCATTTGGTTGAGACTGTCTTCTGACTTGCTGTGAAATGCAAACAGACTCTGGTGGCTCAGAGGAAGAAAGCAGCTCAGGCAAAATCCCCATTTTAGGAAAGTACACTCTTGTGATATATGCTGAACTGTGGATTTTTCTTTCCTCTGAAGGATAGAAGTGTATTGCTGCTCTAAGCAAAGAAAACCATCAATAAACATAAGCTTAGTACTGAACCAATGTGAAAGATAGGGCCAAAAACTTTTCTGTAAGACGCAGACTGGCTTTTTAAAGAGCTTTCTGCAGTTTAGCTCATGGTCACTGAGGAAGCTGATACCACACCATTACACCAAATATGGAGGGAAAGCCTACGAGGCATAGGGTATAATCATACTTATTCACAGAGTTCCACTAATCTGTCCTGTTCATTAGCACACTGCGCACATTGTTAACATTAGCCACACAGGCCTGTAATAGCACAAATTACACTGTCATCCTCCAGCATAATCATCATCCTCCACTCCAAAGACATTAGAGCAAAGCAAGGCCTGAAACTAATAGACGAGCAGGTGGGTAATGACACACAAATAGGATGAGGAGAACACCGAAAAACGAGCACAACCTACATACTTCTGTGATTTATAACCTCTCGTCATTCAGCAAATGATGTTATCAATGTTCAGCTTTGTTAATCACGACGATTAATCAGCGATGGCAGAAAACATAGCTTTGCTAAATTAGATTATTAGGATCAGTTCATCATGTACCTGCTGACCATGTTCCTTTCCAACAACTTCATTTATTCATCCCGAAACCTCTTGTAATGAAATACGTCTACAGCTCGTATTATCTCCAGATCAGTTCGGAACAAATAACTATCACATTTCAATAATCTGCATCCACTCTGACCTGTAGAGATTCCACAGCTAAAACAAGCAATGTTATTCTCTCTACTCAGAAATACAAAGAAGTGGGTTAGAGCTTTGCTGTCAAGGCAAGCAGTGAAAGTGTGTGTGTTCTGTTGCACCTGGAATTGATCTAAAAGATGCACCTGTCAGCTCTCATTTCCAAAGCAGCAACATGCTGAGGAAAATTTTTTATCCTGTTCTAACCCAAGAAAAGATCAGAGTCGCACCCACACAAAAATACTTCTGAGTGGTGAATGTGTAAATGTGTGATGGAGGTCTCCATCTAAATACAATTCCAAGCTTGAGTCCTCGTGGTAGTCTATTTAATTGTTTGCAGTGTCTCTCAAACGTTTTGTTACAATCTACAAGAAGGTGGGATTCGTTCTAGAGCCCAGCATTTACGCATGTGTCTAGAGCAGATTCCCTATCGCCAAAATCGTTTTAATTCCAGCAGCGAAATGCTGCTAAGCAGGAAACAAGAAATGGCTGAAAAAATGTTCACAATAGCCCTTAAAAATGGGGCAGAGTTTCAGGATTTTTATTTTAAATACCACATCCCATGCTATCACTGCTGTGGCCTGGGTTCGATTCCTAGACGGGTTAATTCTCAGTGCCGGACCCAAGCTTGAATAGAATGGGAGGAAAGGCTTCTGGCGTAAAAACTTTTGCCAAATCAAAAAATGTGTAGATCAGATGAACCCGAACACAGAGCAGCAGAAGTACAACAACAACAACAACAAACAACAACAACAGTGGATTGCATTTCTAAAGAAGCAGTCATATGAGGAAACATTGTTAAGATAGTTAGCATGCGGAAAGTAACGGAAAACATGCTGTCAGTTACAGCGGTGCTCAGATTGAACAGTTAAACTGTAATAAAAGCCTAATCATTAAGTTGGACATTATGAAATGAACCTCTCCTGCATTTTGGTTACTGAAGCATAATGAATGTCCCACATCCTCTTCCCCATCAGTGAATTAGCTTTTCCACCAGGTAAATCTGATTGGCATTTGTTCAGAAATTCTTTGGCTAAGAAAGCAGGAAAGTGTAGTTTTTACATGGTTGCCATGTTTGTACCACTGATAAAAACCCTCTACATTTATTCCATAATAATTCAGCTCTCGAATTGGTAGACAATCAGATGGGCACGCAGAAAAGGATCTTCCATCACCTGGAAGAGCAGCAGTGTGTCAGTGTTTTACTTCCGCAGTCAGAATGATGAATTGTGTCGCTAATGGGAATTAACGCTTCTTATCATTAAAAACTGCCACAGACTCTCAGTCCCAGTGCTGCAATATTGTAATCTGTACTTCACAAGACCTCTAGTGAGTGTGGTATCATGAGTAGCTGTGTTAGTGTGTACTGTCAGATACATGCTGTCAGGGACAAAGAGTCTCTGGAGCCTGGCGCTGTGATATTCTCCTGCTTTTAGAGCCCCCAATTTACACTGAAAGGCAACTTCTACACGCAAAGTGCATTTCAGTTCAAAGCAAGGGAGTGGAAGTGGCATCACAAAAGACAGGTAAGGACAGCATATGGTGAAGAGGAAGCTAAATCTGCATGTGTCAATAGACAAACTGCTGTCTTCAGATCTCGACGGTGAGCTGATTGAGGCCGTACTCTCTCATTTTGCACACGCAGGCCATTTCTGAAAGAGCCCCTGCCAGGGCTAGCATAGCTACACACAAATCAGTGAGCGCACCACCCATAAACACAAATAACGGTTAGGAAAAGCTCTCTGCTGCTTCTGACGAGAAGATCTGCGTGGTGAATAAAAACCACATGCACGCACATGCAATACTAACTGAGATTTAGACATGTGGTGGAAAAACAAGCCATAATGTAAGATGTCTTGTAAAAAATAGATTGATATTTATACCACTCTTAGATGTACTGTTTATTTAAACCACTGCTTGATATGTTTCTGACATGGTCGCCTTGTTTAAAAAAAGTAAAGTGATGAACTATCAACGTACCTCTATTTTTCGCTAACAATGCCACGTTTTCATACTGAATCTTTGCCTCTCTTCTTTTTCAATCTGATGGCTAACAGCAGCATTTTTTGCTGGTCAAATGAGTCACAGTATACGTGTGGAGTAGAGCGGCAGCAATTTCCTCTCACTGCTCAAAGCGTTCTGTAATCACTCCCACTCCACTCCAGCTTTTCTATTTTCTGCTCCTCTCTCAATCCCCACTTAAAAGCACACTCTAATCACACCGCTCGCATGCGCAAACTTACTGTTAATAACTTTAATTAACAATTTTGGCTAATTTTCACACCATCGTTGTGTAATTACTCAGCAAAACTCATGCTTGTAAACAAATGTGTTGTCAGATAGAATAATGGTTTTATGAGGGTGTGGTATACTGACGTGATAACGGAGAGATCACTGAGTAATCTTGTGATAAGCTGCTTCTCAAAGCTGGATAAACATGAATAAATAAAAAATAAATAAATAAATAATAATAAAAAAAAAAAACACACACCACTCTGCTCCTGTTCTGTTCACTCACTGATACTCTATGGGTTTGTTTTCTTCTCTGAGGTTTAAATAAATTCACACACTCTTATAGCAAAGAAAAACAGTTATATACAGTTATACTTTTTGTTTTAAACAGATTTTAATGCGAAAGAATAACGTGCTGCTGTGTGGTGTGTATTTCTACAATCACAGGGAGAAACAAATCAAAAAACGGACCAGAAACACAATAAGAATAAGGATAAAACATGCACAATATATAGTCGCTTATAGCTTGCTCTAACTGCGTGGGTTCAGAAAAATGACCTCAAAATTAGCTTAACAATTCTTATGATGACAAAAACTGAAAGTCTGAAAAACTGACTGTCCATTTCACCGTATTCTCATAAACACAGACAGAGTGAGAATCGCCAAACGCCAGGAAACTTGTTCAGCTTTAGAGCTGAGACAACTATCGTGACAAGGCGCATATAAACAGACAAACACAATACAGTAGTATATAGTACAGGCTTATCTTTAGCAGCTAAACAGAGACAGAGGGTGAAGAACAAGGAATAAAGGGACTGACAGGTAAGCTAGTGTTCCCTTATTTAGTTCCCAAATTAAAAGATGGCCCTTTCCACCATGCAGTCGAGGCTGAGCCAAGACTCTGATTGTTAGAGCTCGGAAACCGGCCTGAGCAAGCCCGCGCCTCATCTACTTTCGTTAATGTAATCAAAGACAGAAACGACCCGATAATGAAAAGTGGAATAAGATGGAACAAGAGGCTCGGCACAGAGGTGCTATTCAGACATGCGGGAGAGCAGGGAGGCCGAATCAAGCCATCGTCGCCGTCCTTTCAGAAGCCAGACGCAATCACGTATTCATGGGTTTCCCCATTCAGCGAATAATCTTAATCAGGACATTGTATCTTGGAAATCAAAGAAGCTATGATTGAACTTCCATCAAAAGAGTGGCTTTTCAGGGATTTATATGGAGATCTAGGATGGAAAGCCCACTAATCCGGCTAAGGCGAGACGGTTTCTGTATGCCAGGCCTTCAATCTAAAGGCATCAGCCACCCGCAACCTCCCTCTGATACTGTTACCATGGAGAGTTCTGGACTGAGAAGGCCACAACCTTTAAAGTATAAACCTATCTCCACTCTAGATGACTATCTGTTCTTTTAAAGGTGAGCCTGGCGTCAGCGGTGGCAGCTGTCTCTTAGAAGCTGACCAGTTTTAGCATAGCCAAGGATTCCATTTTTGATGGTTGTCTCTAATTTGGACAGAGATGTGTGGCTCGAAAATCTTCCAGAACAATCTCGGGGGGAAGAACATGCACCTGTCTATAAGTGTACACTGTTTATGCAGTAGGTGTTGGCTAATGGAAGCCAGATGCAGCAGCTGTCTCTGAAACATCAAAAGTGCTGAGGAGAGCAAACACAGGAGTACAAGCAGGAGGAAACGCTTAAACAATGAGAAGGAGGAGGAAGTCGTGTAGCTGGATAAGGGTGCTGCTCCATCACTGTCGGCCTCTGAAAGGGAATATGTAAGCAGCACCATCTGTGACTGCTCCTGCACTCTCTTTTTAGGGACTATTAGCAGAGTCACTAAAGGGCAGACATGCCAGCTTTCAGTCATAGACATGCACAAAACACAGACGCAAACTGACAGACAGACAGACAGTCGGTCACAAGGGACAGGTTTAGAAGAAAAGTGTCAGGTAAATTACTCTTGTAACCATGTCCTGATTCTTTATGGTCATTTTAACACTTGCATTTTTTTGAGACTCTGGGCCATTTGCCTGAGAGTTCACCACGTTTCACTAAGTGTGAAGGCTGTTTCCGAGACCAGCAGCGGTCTAGAAAACCAAAACTGGGAGCTCTTAAAAACGGTGGTTTGGGATACGCCTCCACCAAACCGTGATGTGGTGTCTGCTCTCTGCTGCATGGAGAGTAATGTGATTGGTTCATCTTGTCACAATGTTTCCTGTTTTAAGTTGCATGAAAAAGATATGGTCACTGAAGGACATGGAAAGTCTCAGTGAAATATAAATCCAATCTAGAGCACTATTGTGAGTGCTTGTACTGTGAGCATGGTAAAAAAAAAAATCAATGCCAGACTGTAGATATTTCTAGAGAATGATGTGCTGCAAATAATAAAAAAAATATAAAGAGTTTTGGTACAGAAAAAAATGAATGGGATAAATACTACCTACAATTTTTGGAAAGATACAAAGTGACGTATTGTCTGACTGATCCATATTTCAGAAGAAAATGTACAACAAAGCAACCTCGCAGGTTATGGGTCACATCTCCATTCAAGTACAGAATCAGTCCGTAGTATAATCTCAAGTATTTGGGCCAAGCATGAAAATACCCTAAATGCATGTTTATCTAAATGAATCAAGCTCCTAGTAAAAAAAAATAAAAAAAATATTATATTTTATATATATATATATATATATATATATATATATATATATATATATATATATACGTGTATATATACGTATATATATATATATATATATATATATATATATATATATATATATATATATATATATACACACACGTATATATATATATATATATATATATATATATATATATATATATATATATATATATATATATATATATATATATATATATCTCCTCATTCACTAGAACCTTATTAAGCTCAGGCAATGAGCCCATGCCTAACCCCACAGTCTCTCTTCTATAAATACTATGCTTTCATGATAAACCTCAAAAGCATCATCCAGTGCCCTGCTCCCTCAGGTCTAAACCTGCCTGCCTCATCGCCAATCATCTCACCTCTCTACACACAGCTCACAGCAGCAGTAAATGTGTTGAGATGAGATTCTGAGAGACTGATTTGAGGTGTTTGTGTCTATGAACCTGTGTGTGTATTGGAGAGGTGTGATATCTGAGTCTGCCTGATATTACACTTTATCTTGATAGCGCAAAGTATAAAGATAACTCGTCAGTGCACAGACATTTTAAACAGAGAAAAGAGAGTGGTTAGATTATTGCCTCATGTAAGCAGTGCCTTAAAATGAATCTTACAATGCAGTACATTTAAATTAGCACTCATGAACTGTACTAGAACTGTACTTATAAACATATAGTTAGTGCTTGGTCAAGAAAGAACTCACATCTGCTGCTCCCCTATTTAGAGTCACTGAGTTTGTGAAAACTACAAACTAATTTCAGTTGATTTTTATTTTGTAGAATCATCAAACAGCATAACATGTAAAGCCGATCACTAGGCAGGTGATTCAGAAAGTCAGCCAGGTAAACACACTAACTCATCATGTTAGCAAGAACCTATTAGAGCAGGATTTAAATCTGGCTGCAATCAGAGAAAGGAAAGAGAAGCTGATGGAAAAAAAACAAACAAACCAAAATAAAAGCTGTGAATAACATTTTCTTTTCATTTGAGGAGTGTATGGACTTCCAGTTAGTTCCCGCTCTCATTTACGCTACAGCTTTTATTTTTTTCTCTCTCAGTTGTGAACAGCACTGATAGTATTGGAACAAATGAATCAACTCCTGTGAATTACATTACAGCCAGCACGTCTTCCCAGAGATCTGCTTACACTCAATTAAATCAAACACATTCTGGCCAATCAGGATAAAGAATCGAACAATTCTGGGGCACGAGGCTCTGTAACGTTTCACACTGTGATCTGTTTGATTTAAAACTGTTTTCTTAACAACATGCTGCTGAATGTGCTGAAGGCCTTGACTTAAAACATACAGAAAAAAGTATCACTGTGAAAAGGTTTTATTTTCCCCCTTATCTTATTTTTTCTCTCTTGCACCCCAGTTCATACAAATGTAAGTCAGCTGTACGTTGCACAAACATCAATGTGCCAAACATAGCCGACGTAAAAGCCGTATATTTACAGCCTTACAAGGCAAAGCAACTGGGACTCAACTGCATTAATGGGGCACTCATATTTGTGCCTTTTAGAGGGAAGGGGAAAAAAACGGAGGAAATGAATGGCTGTAATTACACACAATCGCATCTGATTGGCTTTGATTATTTAATATTTCACTTGTGATAAATTGTGGTGGAGCTGTTGAGATAAAGGGCTCTATCATGAGACATAATCTGGAGTCATTTAAAGTTGCGCTGGTTCACAGAGACTTGATCTGGTTGGAGTTACAGCTTCAATACAGTCGGCACTACCCTGAGATCACTATCTACATAATAAGCCTAGCTTTGCAATAAAGGTTAAAGTAGCCGGTGTGTTGGATGCCTGGAATGGTGCAGTATGACGTAAAGGTCCTGTGTGTGTGTGTGTGAGACTTTAGTACAGAAGCAGAATGAGAGATATTTGGCAGGCCTTTCAGATTCCCCATCTGTCTGCAGGATGTAAAACATCCTAATGGGCCCCATTCACCACCTGGGGCAATACCTTTTTTATGTAGTAAGTACAAACACACACACAAGTCTGTCGTACTATCATTGTGAGAACCTTCCAACGACAATTATTAAGGCAACTAATTAATGTGAAGCTACAGCTAATTCAAACCCTAACCTTAGCCCGGGTAACTGAAAGAAAACATGTGGAACTTTCCTTTTTTAAAGTAAACATCACAGATTTACTAAAAAAAAAAAAGAAAAAGAAAAAAAATAAGCAACTATCCTCTTGGCAACCAGCCAAATGTACCCACAAGGTCAAAACTGTCAGATATTCCTATTCCTCTCCCTCCACACACACGCACACACACATATACAGTATAAATATATATATAAATGTATATATATATATACACACACACACACACACACACACACACACACACACACACACACAAAATAGAGAACCACACCAGCTCATTAGAAGAAAGCACAGACTAGTGGACACAGAATCACATTTTACTGATTATGCATTATATTATTTTTTTCCCCCTCAAATGCTCAGCTATCATAACAGTGACCATCATATTTACATTTACGGTTTTTAGCAGACAGCTTTATTCAGAGCGACTTACATTTATCTCATTTATACAGCTGAGCAATTGAGGGTTAAGGGCCTTGCTCAGTGGCCCAAGAGCGGCAGCTTGGTGGTCCTGGGATTCAAACTCACGACCTTCTAATCAGCAGTCCAACACCTTAACCACTGAGCTACCATGTCCCCTAATGTAAGTCCACCATAAAGTGTGTGTGCAGGACTGTCCGCTGTGTAATACATTCAAAGCACAATGCAAGAACAATCAGAGACCTACATGCAAGCAATGAGTTGTGGTTCTGTACCGAGCTATATTAAAAACATCCTAAACATCTGTTCTGCAGATCTGCTGCTGACTGAATGTGTACAGATTCTCATATACTGCAAATGGGAAGTGTGAATCGGTGCCATTTTCAGACCTATTAACAATTTAGTTTGCCATAAAGCAGCTATTTTTAACAGGTGCAAGAAGTGATGGGCAAATCTGAACTGTGTTTGTCTGTAGAACTGGATGGGGTTTATAGTGCTGTTAAGTCCAGTCTTTATTCCTCTCCACTTCATCCCTTTATCACCAGGCTGCAGGGTATCATCCTGGCTCACGCAGCCAGCAGCCAACATCTGCATGATCACCCACAAAGGCACTAATACGGTCATGGTCAGTGGATGGCGTCCACTGTTCGCTAGCAGAAAGTGAGAATTAACGTACAGCTGGAACCACAGAGGATGTGACGTGGCTTCAGATGAGGCTACAGAAAACATACAGGTGACCTAGCCAAAAAAAATAAATAGAGTATCTGTCCATAGTGATGCTAGACAGCGGTAAACATAATCAGAGCCTATTGGGCTTCATTAAATGTTGCCCAGAATAACAGAACAGCCATTGATGAAGTCAGGGAAATCAATATAAATGGCAATCTGTTGCAAAATAGCTGCCATGTACCACCAAAATCCCACCCATGTGTACTGAGTATAAATGGAGGCATCTTCCTTTGTTAGGAAAAATGTGATTCTGTGCTTTAGATCCAGACTACTGAGACGGATTTGGCACACATAGTTGTAAGGTAATGAGCTATTTCTGGGTTTTTTTCCTACACATTAGTGAGTCCAGAAAAAAATAAATAAATAAATCCACTTCACCTTTCACTCTCCAAACCTCCTATCCTTACTCTCCAACTCAAAGCTAGCAGCCTGACCAAAAGACACACACGTTTAAAAGGAAATATTTACATACCTTGTTTTGTCAAACACTGACAGGGCAGTACAGGACTCTGCTTATCTGCTCGGAACAACAGGCCACGAGCGTTAGCCACAACCGGCCCTGCTGACTAGCTATCTTTCTCTATGCTGGCTGAAGAGAATGAGAAATCAGGCGAGAGAGAAAGAAACAGAGAACGGGTTCGTCACAATAAGTCGGATTAGCTGAGGCGGGAGCGCTAGCGTAGACCTCGCTCTCTGATGAGTAGTGACGGTTCATCTTGAGGTTGAGCTGAGACAGAAAAACTAGCAACTTTTTTGTTAAAACAAGAAAAGAAGAAGAAAAATACTAATCTAAGCACAAACTTTCAAAAGGCAGGGTGAAGCAAGCACACTTAAGAAAAATGACCTAAAATAACCTAATGCTAACCCGAGTTTTTACGTTTCTTTTTGTGTAAAAGTACTAAATTGCATTATTTTAGATGTCTTCCAGCTGTTCCTAAGCATCTATAAAAAAAGTGTATATATTTTTTTTAAATAAACTGTCCATTTCTCTGCAACTGATGGTCTGAAGTATTCAGAAACACAGCTTCTGCTTCTTAAGCATACAGTATTTGTATGAGCCTGCGTCTAAAGCATGCTATACATTTAGAGCAGTGAGTTTAACAGGAGCCTATTTTAGTTGTATGGCTCAAGGAACAATGAGGTAATGTTAGCTTACTCCCATAAATCAGTTAATTAGCTAATAGCATACTCAACAAAGTGGGAAGCATTTTGTACAGCTAAACAAGCAAACTGCTGTCGATTCTAAGCAGAATTTTCCTGATTTATGATTTAAATGTCATGAAATCCCAGGCTAGGTTTGCCTATAGCTTTACTGAGCTGTGTGTTCTCAGTGCTGTCCAGAGAGACCACAGGTTATGGTGTGTTTTGTAGCTCAGTGGCTATGGTCCAAATCCCGAACTAACATACTGAACATCAGGGTACAGTAATACACCACCAGATGTTACTTACCATAATAGACTACTATTGAAAACATGAGTGTTAAATTCAAATTCAGCACGGGCCACGTCAGCATTTTTGTGAGCCCTTGAAGGGTCATAAACGAAAGCTATTTAAACATATTATTCTATTCTATCCATTAACACCAATAACCTACTCTAGCTACAAGCAGAATAATGCATTTCTGGGAAAAAGATGGGCTAATAGAGTTTTTCCCGCTGTTAAGGCTGAATAGCATTTATTAAACAGATTTAAAAGATCAATTTTATAAATATCAAAAATACATAATCTTAGAAAGAAATTAAATGAGAACTTATTTTTGCAAAACAAAAAAAAAGTTAATGCTGAATCACTGAATCAAACAAAACACAGAATCATTGAATAACACTAAACACCAAATCACACTAAACCCTGAATCACTGAATCACATTAAACACAGAATCAATGAATCACACCAAACACAGAATAACAGTAAACGCAGAATCAGTGAATTACACTAAACGTAGAATCAGTGAATCACACTAAACGCAGAATCAGTGAATCACACTAAACGCAGAATAAGTGAATCACACTAAACGCAGAATCAGTGAATCACACTAAACGCAGAATCAGTGAATCACACTAAACACAGAATCAGTGAATCACACTAAATGCAGAATCAGTGAATCACACTAAATGCAGAATCAGTGAATCACACTTAATGCAGAATCAGTGAATCACACTAAACACAGAATCAGTGAATCACACTAAATGCAGAATCAATGAATCACACTAAACACAGAATCACTGAATCACACTAAACACAGAATCACGGAATCACACTAAACACAGAATCAAGGAATCACACTGAATCATACTAACCACAGAATCACTGAATCAAAATAAACACAGAATCCATGAATACACGGAGTCACACAACGCTGAATAACACTAAACACAGTATCACTGAATCACACTAAAAACAAAATCACACTAAACACTGAGTCACTAAACACAATATCTCTGAATCATACTAAACACAGAATCACACTAAACAAAGTAAAACCAGTGAATCATACTGAACACAGAATCACACTAAACACAGAATCACACAATGCTGAATCACTGAATCACATTAAACACAGTATCACTAAATCACATTAAACACAGTATCACAATAAACGCTGAGTCAGTAAACACAATATCTCTGAATCACACTAAACAAAGTATAACTGAATCACACCGAATCAAACAAAACACAGAATCACTGAACCACACTAAACACAGAATCACACTAAATGCTGAGTCACTAAACACAATATCTCTGAATCACACTAAACACAGAATCACACTAAACAAAGTAAAACCAGTGAATCATACTGAACACAGAATCACACTAAACACAGAATCACACAATGCTGAATCACTGAATCACATTAAACACAGAATCACTGAACCACACTAAACACAGAATCACACTAAATGCTGAGTCACTAAACACAATATCTCTGAACCACACTAAACACAGAATCACTGAATCACACTGAATCACTGAATCACAGAATCACACTAAATGCTGCATAACTAAGCCACACTAAAGGCCAACACACAATTTCTGATTGCTTTTTTAAAAATGTGGGTCTGATCTGCATGCATTCTAGATATTACTGATCTAATGTAAATGCTGAACAGCTCTCTCATTCTGTGTATATTTTTTTTCTAAGATTGTGCCATGTGAATGAAACAAGGCAGTGGGCTGCATCTAACCTGGGAGCCTTGTGGCTGATACCTGTGATTTAGAACAACAGTACTGCAATTTGGGAACCTGTGGCTCACTCACACTGTATATTTATTACCAATCACAGCTGGCATGCAAATAAAATGCAAATGCACTTCTTGTGTGATAAAATAGATGATCTTTCATAACAGCATTTTTATCACCACTGACATGCTGCAAATCCTTAGAGTCTAAAATTCACTAAAATACCAACAAAACAAAATGCTTACAATGTAGCTGGTTACTTGATACCACTGACTCTGAGAGAGCATCTTTTCTCTCTCTCTCTCTCTCTCTGCTGGAGTGCACAGTGTGGATCATGGCAGCACTTGCAGTGTATGGCAGCACTCCTCAGCTCTCCCAGTAGACAGCCAAATAAAAACAATTAAAAAGTTAATTGCCCGTTAGGTGGAGCTGGTCGGGATGCCCACGCTCTGATTCGCTCACTTAATCATGCGGTGTGTCCTCTGCATTGACACAGTCAGTGGCTCCACCCTCCAGAACGGCTACAGTCGCAAAGTGGACAAATGGTCATGTGGACATGTGTTGGCCTGTGTGCCCTTCGCCATGCAGATTAGCCATGGCAGCGGGCAGAGACTGCAGCATTCGGACACACTGCCACACAGACAACGTGCCATATGGAGCTGAGGGCAGAATGCTCCGTTTAACAGCAGTTGCGCACACACACACACACACACAAACACACACACACACACAGAGTGATGCTCTCCCTATGATTCGTGCCCAGTAACGTTGGCTCTAGGCTCAAGCCCGCTGTGTGACCTGAAACAAACTCCATTACAGTCCATTTCTCAGCTCGTTCTCATCACATTCGGCCATCCAGGTCAAACGATGCATCACGACCACCATCGGTCTGCCACTCTGCAGAGTACCGGAGAGAAAGAAGAGGAAAAAACTGTAAAAGAAAGAGTGGGGAAAAAAGAAACTACCTCAGCAGTCCAAATCCCTTTTTCTTCATCTTCTTATCTGGATCTTCGGTGGTGTCTTCAGCTTTCTTTTTGTCTTTGTCCTTCACTTTACTTTTCAACTTGTCTTTCTTCTTTCCTTTGGCTTTCTTCTTCTTGTCCTTTTTGTTCTCGTCGTTGTCTCCCAGCCCTTGACGTGATGAGCTGCTAGCTGGGGTGTCCCGTCCCGAGCTTGCCTCTGAGCCCTCATCTAAAAGTGAGAAAGAGACACAGAGAGACAAGCCAATCACAATCCTGTCACGTCCATTTGTCCTCAATTGTCTACAAATCTATACTTACAAACATATTTTTATTAAATTCGTTCATTATAAGAAATAACTTGACCTATTATTTTGACCATACTAACATCAGCACAAATTTAGAGAAATCCAGATGTAGATCTTGAACCGTAATGAGCAAACCAGAGGTGACAGAGACAAGGGAAAACTTGCTGAGATGATATGAGGAAGAAACTTTGAGAGGTACCAGACTCAAACGGAAATCCATAGTGGGACAGTGGAATGTTAAATCGGTTCCCTTCTAGTAGGAACGAGTACATCAGAGGGACTCATGTTGGACGTTTGGGGGACAAAGTTAGGGAGGCCAGATTAAGATGGTTTGGACATGTTCAAAGGAGGGAGAGTGAGTATACTGGTAGGAGAATGTTGGACATGGAGCTGCCAGACAGGAGGCAAAGAGGAAGGCCAAAGAGGAGGATTATATGGATGTAATTAATGAGGATATAAAGCTAGTGGGTGCAAGTGTTGAGGATGCAGAAGATAGGGATAGGTGGAGAGAGATGATTCGCTGTGGCGACCCCATGAAGGGAAAAGCCGAAAGAATTAGAAGATGTAGAGTCAATGTGTTGAAAGTGATGTTCAGTAAACTTATATTGTAAACGAGTCATGGGATGGACAAAGAACTGTCTATATGATTACAGCAGCAGATCCTAGGCACAAGTCTACACTATCCAATTGAGATTATTCACTAAAGCAAGAGGGAGACTTTGGGCATGTGAGACCATTATAATGATAATGTTATCTGCAGAAGTCGCTATACAGTATTTAAGGGGAGCGTCAACGCAGCCACAGAGCCGACACAAGCTATTTTCAAAATAATACAATTACATTCTGCCAATATTTTATTTGTAGCACTGAAGAATTGTGGCTGCAGGTGTAGACAAGTAACATCCAGAAGAAAATAAAAATCAAATATAGAGACAATAGAGAGTGTAATTTAGAAATAAATAAATAAGTCATTTCCCCTTAAATAGATTAATAGAAGGATAAGGAAGGATTAAATAGAAGGAACTCAAGAGAGGCAGGAAGGAGACAGAAGAAAGGTTGAGTAACTCCCCAAAAGACCCATTAACAAAACCATCTGTTAGTGTACTCTTTAGTGAAACTGTAGTTGTGCATATCTGTGCATTTGGGAAAGTGTGTACAACCAGTGGCATCAAACGTGAACATCTGTACACCAAATATTTAGCCTATTTATAGTTTGTTTTAGCATTAAAAACAGAAATAAAGACTTTAAGCCTCGGTAGGCTTTGGAAGGTTGCAGTGTGCTGATCAGAGCAGGTGCAGGATAAGCTTAGCATCTCCAGGATGCTGGTTATACTGACGGGATGTGACAGAGAGGCTGGACGAAGAAGCTCAGACATCCTCTTCACACCACACCTGGTACCAGGCCAACATTTCATTAGACAGCATATAGCTGTAAACTGTCCTCTGTTCATGCCACCGTGTGCGGGCAGTAAAGCTGAGACATTATCAGTTATTAAGTGTGAGTTAGACAAGTAAATTCAGCAAAAGTTCAAGAAGAATTGCCACCGGCTCTGCTCTGCTGTTTAAGCTTGGTTCCAGCTCTGCAGTTAAACTGCTGCTGTCTGAACGCAAGAGATAAAACAGAAGCGCAACAGCGGAAAAAAACTCTTCCCAGCTGAGCTCCACCACGTACACACACAAACACACACAAACACACACACACACACACACACACACGTGCTATTGGGATCAAGGCTGAGGTGGTTCTACTGGGGCTCTAACCAAGGCTGTACTTTGCATAAACAAAAGTAGAACAGCCGCTTGAATCCATACACACAGAAAATTGGCTGCATCTGCAACAAAGCACCCGCATTATTCAGAAACACAACGCGTCCTGAAAGTGTTGCTACAGATCTCGCTGCGCACTAACCCGCATCCCAACTCACTTTTGTTCCCGTTCGTGTGCAGCCTGGTTATTAATCCACGGCACCGCACTGCACATTAGGAAGCATGAGACGTCCGTGCAAGCTGAAGAGAAATCTTTACAAATGTAGCATCATCAGTGAAGGGAGACTGCAAAGGATGGCTTTGACAACAGCGCTCGGAGAGTATTACCTGCCATCGGCATGCTCTAATATATCAAAGCTGTAATTGAGCTGCACATAGTTGAAAGTAAATCCAAAGGAAGCCATTTCAAAGCAAACCAAATCCTGCCCTTAATTCCCTTTTTATTTGCTCTCAATACTGATGTATGATGCATGGCAGTTCTTTTTTTTTTTTTTTCTTTTTAAAGAGAGGGTGGCTTATTAAATGCTCTTGTGTCGTGTTTAGCCTCTTTTTACATATTCCTTCAATCCCTCATAGGTGGACACCTGAACTGCATGTGTAGCCAGAGCACAACACGTGTACAAGAATCAACACGAGGATGGTTTGCGGCAAAGCTGCTCAAACAAGAGAATATTGATTGAGCCAGGAAGGACACGTCTTTTACAGGTGTAGATGTGCGGCTCTGTGCCTGTACACACACGTACACAAACTCACACTAGCTGGTTTTTTAGCCTTTTTCTCTGAACACAGAAGAATTAGCAGCCCATAGCACACATGCTAATGAGATGTGAGAGAAACACTATGTGCCTAATTACTGTCCCTCTCACGGCTGCTGTTGTCATAACCCGTGTGCGTGTGTGTGTCTGTGCGTGTGTGTGTCTGTGCGTGTGTGTGTGCGAATGATCTGTCTCCAACCATCTCCACATGTCGGTAAACACCAGCTGTGTTCACACTGAATGCAGCATCAATGAGAGACAGAAAAAAAGAGGAAAAAAAGAATCATGATAATTTGTGTTAATGAGAAAACTAACTCGGAAAGTTTGTTTTGAAGACACGTGTGTTAAAAGCGAGGAGTATATGAGACCTTTATGAGAAATGATACACTTGTATGATGATTAAAGGTACTGTTTATATGCAGCAGGATGATGACCTGAAGAAACAGGGAACCTCATGTACTGTAAATGTTGCTATGGTGATTTTTCCGAATAAACATCGGTGTTAAATAGGAACGAGGAGCACTCGCCATAATGATTGGTCTACAGTGGAGAAGACAAAAGGGTTGGCTAATCAGAACAGATGTGGGTTTGTTAGCATTTCTTTTAGTCAGGTCTCTGATAGCTTCAAGGCCACGATTGTATATACTTCAGCTTGAACTATTTTTTTAATTGAACAATATCCAGTTTGTCTCTTCTCTAAGACACGCTACGTTCTTCTTAGATGATGTTGGCAAACTGGATGTTTGTGGTAGAGGCAACTACTGGCAGCAATAATAGGAGAATACCACAAAACCCAGTGGAAATCGACAATGACGTAGTGGTGAAGTAAACAGGATTTGGGTTTGAAAAAAATATGTTTGCAGTGGATTTTCTAAAAACAAGAAGAGATTAATACAAATAGATTTGTATTAATACAAACAGAACAGCTTCCAGATCCATAGCTATTTAACCTTCTGTACTGGCACTAGCCAGTAAAGGTGCAAAGTTCAGCCACTGGTTAATATCAAGCCTACCTTCAAGTGCAACTTGCAAACAAACAATAATTGTTCAAAAATTGAGCTTTTGATGAAAAATTGTGTCATCGGTGAAGGAATCATATCAATCTAAATGCAGCATTCAAAAATCTAGCCATGACTTACCATATTAAAGGGAGAAATGCAAAACCAAGCCCAAAGACGCACTAGATGTTAAATGCATACCTATTTCTCAGCTTCTATTTCTTATCCATATTTTGTTGTATGTTTAAAAAGACCTCGGTGGAAGGTAAGAAGAAGGCACAGGTGGTGTGTGGCTGCAGTAGAATAAATTGTACTGAATATTTTGTGTGTGTGTGTGTGTGTGTGTGGATTTAGACTGCTGTTCCTCAACTGTGCTGTATCTGTCAGAGCCAGCCTGTTCACACTGAGCATAATGAGCAACATCTCTGTTCTGTCACACATTCCTCCCTTCGTCTCCTTTCCTTCTTCCCCTCTCTTTCATTCTCCCTCTCTCTCTCTCTCTCCGTCTACTCTCTGCTCTCTTGCAGGATGGCCAATTAAACTGTGTTAGAAAACAGGAAATGCATGACAAGGACACAGATGCTCACTTAACTCCTCATTTCCCATGCACAGTACATACACACACACAGGCCACAAAGTCTAGATATGACAGCACAGAGATGGCAACAGAACTACAACAGAACATAGCACAGCTTTGCATACCGCCGTACTTAGAGAAGGTACAGAACATCTAAAAGCAGCAGTCAAACTGCAGAGCACAGAGATGACACTACACATACAAACACAGCAGAGCACAGACATGACACTACACATACAAACACAGCAGAGCACAGACATGACACTACACATACAAACACAGCAAAGCACAGACATGACACTACACATACAAACACAGCAAAGCACAGACATGACACTACACATACAAACACAGCAAAGCACAGACATGACACTACACATACAAACACAGCAAAGCACAGACATGACACTACACATACAAACACAGCAAAGCACAGACATGACACTACACATACAAACACAGCAAAGCACAGACATGACACTACACATACAAACACAGCAAAGCACAGACATGACACTACACATACAAACACAGCAAAGCACAGACATGACACTACACATACAAACACAGCAAAGCACAGACATGACACTACACATACAAACACAGCAAAGCACAGACATGACACTACACATACAAACACAGCAGAACACAGACATGACACTACACATACAAACACAGCAAAGCACAGACATGACACTACACATACAAACACAGCAAAGCACAGAGATGACACTACACATACAAACACTGTAGAGCACAGAGATGACGCTACACATACAAACACTGCAGAGCACAGAGATGACACTACACATACAAACACTGTAGAGCACAGAGATGACGCTACACATACAAACACTGTAGAGCACAGAGATGACGCTACACATACAAACACTGCAGAGCACAGAGATGACACTACACAAACACTGCAGAGCACAGAGATGACACTACACATACAAACACAGCAAAGCACAGACATGACACTACACATACAAACACAGCAAAGCACAGAGATGACACTACACATACAAACACTGCAGAGCACAGACATGACACTACACATACAAACACTGCAGAGCACAGAGATGACACTACACATACAAACACTGCAGAGCACAGAGATGACACTACACATACAAACACAGCAGAACACAGACATGACACTACACATACAAACAGCAGAGCACAGAGATGACACTACACATACAAACACAGCAGAACACAGAGATGACACTACACATACAAACACTTCAGAGCACAGAGATGACGCTACACATACAAACACTGCAGAGCACAGACATGACACTACACATACAAACAGCAGAGCACAGAGATGACACTACACATACAAACACAGCAGAACACAGAGATGACACTACACATACAAACAGCAGAGCACAGAGATGACGCTACACATACAAACACTGCAGAGCACAGACATGACACTACACATACAAACACTTCAGAGCACAGAGATGACGCTACACATACAAACACTGCAGAGCACAGACATGACACTACACATACAAACAGCAGAGCACAGAGATGACACTACACATACAAACACTTCAGAGCACAGAGATGACGCTACACATACAAACAGCAGAGCACAGAGATGACACTACACATACAAACACTTCAGAGCACAGAGATGACGCTACACATACAAACACAGCAGAGCACAGAGATGACACTACACATACAAACACTGCAGAGCACAGACATGACACTACACATACAAACACTTCAGAGCACAGAGATGACACTACACATACAAACACTGCAGAGCACAGAGATGACACTACACATACAAACACTGCAGAGCACAGAGATGACACTACACATACAAACACTTCAGAGCACAGAGATGACGCTACACATACAAACAGCAGAGCACAGAGATGACACTACACATACAAACACAGCAGAACACAGACATGACACTACACATACAAACAGCAGAGCACAGAGATGACACTACACATACAAACAGCAGAGCACAGAGATGACACTACACATACAAACACAGCAGAGCACAGAGATGACACTACACATACAAACAGCAGAGTACAGAGATGACACTACACATACAAACAGCAGAGCACAGAGAAAACACATAGCAAAGAACAGAGATGGTGCAGAAAAGACTGAACAGAGTGCTTGTCACAGCTAACATTTTGCACATATACATTAGAACAGTAGACTAAAATGAAAGGTCTAGTAAGGTCCGTACATAGACCGGATAAATCGGGTTAATATAAACAGAACTGAAAGTGTTCGGTGTGCTCATTTACCATCATCCTCCTCAGCAGGGCCATCATATGATTTGTCAATGGCAGCACGGAAGCTCTCGTTGCAGCCACGGCCCCTCACCATGTGAGCACGTGGTCTGTGGAATAGCAGCAGGTCGTTCTTCTGAGCCTCAGACACGGCTGTCTGCAGACTCTCCAGAGAACTGGACTTCTTCAGGCCCAAAGTAGGACCCAGCTCCACACCAGAGAAAGCTGAAAAGCGACACAAAGACATCACATTAGTTTTGAATTTGCTTTCCTACCAGACGCTTTCCTATAGATGCAGTTTAAACGTTATGCCAAAACAAATGAATAAAAAAATTCAGTCTGAATAAGTTATATGTATAATATATACCATAATAGGACTAGAAAACTAGAGGCAGAACCAGTCACATTCACTCTGGAATTAAAAAGCCCTGCATGTTATCTGTTATTTATTACTCTTCACATTAGAAACTCAATAGTCATGCTGATTAAGGACACAATTCAACAGCTTGACTATTCTCCCCAGGCACAACACACTCATGACAGAGTTAAAAGTTAATAAGGGCTGCAGTGGATAGCCTGTGTGTGGCAAGACATGAAACATGGTTTTACTGGGTCTATAAAAACACACTCCTCCATCATAACTAGCATCATTAATGTAAAAATAAGGATTTGCTCTGTGCTGTAAAGTGTTAATGTAGAACACATGGAATAGCCCACAGTCATAGTGAGACTATGTTAATTTGGATCATAGCTTTCAGGCTTCTAATCCAAATAAAAGCATTAGACTAGGAAAGTGTATGTGCGTGTGAGAGGGAAGTAGACGGTGTTAAAGTCTCCCTCCCCCTCTCTTGCATCACTGCGTTCTTCCTCTTATGAAAATGACTTTTTAAACACTGTGCTCTGCAGCAAGTGATGAATGAGGAGACTGGACCAGAGAGCAGTACCTCCATCAATCAGGGCCCTTCCTCTTTCTTCTCTCACTTTTACTCCATCCTTCCATCTCCAGTCCTCTTTCTGCTGTCCAATCCCTCACCCAAACCATTAGCTAAAGCACTGCAACACTCTCATTCATAAGTAAAGAAATCTTTGTATCGACAGGTGTTGTGCCCTGCTGGAACTCCAATCGGCCCGCTCCTTCGGCGGCACCGCAGATCTGTCTGGCTAATGGCTGTTTAAATAAAAGTGGAAGTGGGAACGGTGTTTTCAGTGGTCAGCCGGAACAAAACAAGGGTAGAGGAGGAAGAGAAGAGAAGAGCGGGAGGAAGAAAGCCTACATCAAACAAACATCTGTCCAACTGAGAACATGTATGAGTGCGGACAAGGCAGGGAGATGGAAAGAGGGAAGATTGATGCGTATTATTTAAACCTTTCCAAAACCCCATTTCTGATGAGCTCTGTCCCTCATTAGTTGGAATAATAACGTATGACAAAAACTAAAGCCTCGAATTGGTGGGTGTGTTGGAATAGGTGGAAGTGTAATGTGCTGAGGCTTCATCGTGTCCTGTCAGATAACAATGAGTACAAAAGATTTCCCAAATTCCCAAATAGTTTTTTTATGTGCTGTGAATATCAAACTAAGCCATCGCATAGGGGTTTGTGTGAAGCTCGAGATCACAAAGTCACCCAAACCAATTTCCAAACCTTTCAAATCAAATAATACATAGCTTGGCATGGAGGCTTTATCAAACAAAAAACAAACAAAACAGAAGTTTAGCAAACAGAAAAAGGAACAGAAACCAAGCTGAATATAGAAAAGACAAACCAGCCATGCATCACAGACAACAAGCATTATATTTAGCTGTAAAATGTCATCATACAGACAGAGTGAGAAAGGTGAAACTTAATGCCTTGCTATTTTTGAAAAGCGTATATGAAAGATATAACGGAATTTCTAGCACCTTAGAAGACGACTGCCAGGATGACACGTTCAGTTACAAAGAGAGAAGACAGAAAAAGATGTACAGATGCTGCTGGCCTCCTGAGACAGAGGAAAAAATACAGAGGAGAGGATTTGGGTGAAATCGAATTCCTATTTAAAGGAATATGCCACTGTTTTATCAATCTAATCTTTGGCAACATATCTGTGTGTCTGTGATTACCAATAACCATCATTTCTAACAGCTATGAGAAAAAAAATAGAACACTTGCTAACATAAAACTTAGAATAAACAAAGGACAAAGGATTGATTGTGTATCTCTAGCATAATCCCACTGAGAAAATGCTAGCGAACATAATGACTTTTTGCTGTGATGCTCCAGAGTCTCAGTTTAAAATAAAATAGAGTTTTTTGTTCTTTTCTCGGTACAGGAATACGTGCAGAACTTCTTGTTCATGGTGATCACATATATACTACAGATGCGATGGAAAGAGATACGGTTGAATGCGCTGGAGTAATCCTTTAGGAGCAATGTAATTAGTGCTGTCCACTGACTGGATGCCCGAATGAAGTCACTTTAGAGACGCTAGTCCATGGAGAACCCACTAACAGGCTGGAACTCAGAGAACCTGAGCAGTTAAAATCTGGGAAAAGTCCAAGCAGCTTTCATGCTAGTATGTTAATGTGGGTAAACAGTGTCAAAGGGAATGAGGTAATGGGTAAGAGGTAGCAGCTAGAAGGATTTACATGGTATGTAACAAAAAGGTTCGACTTTGTGTGTGTGTGTGTCACACCAGGTGTGTAATGTCTGACGGCGATAAATGTCACTTTAGATGCACGCTACCTGATTCTCCCTGTGTGTGTGTGTGTTTTTGGGGAACCCCATTAAAGCTGAGGCAAACACATGACACCTGTTAGTGCATTACTGTGAGCACAACATTGCCAGGTTTACAAGACGAGAAAGGAAGCAGGATTTTAAAGGTCGGCTGTCACCGTGATGTTTCTGCTGAGGACTTCCTGTCATCCGCCGCCTCCGTCTGTCTGCCTCTGCACATTCTTACAAGAGAACACTGTGTACTCTACAGCGTTAAGGGATGCACTCCTGTCCATCAAACTGAGCACAGCTACATACTACACACAGACCGAAAGCAGTATTTAGTAGTTGTTTTTTTTCTCACTACTTTTTTCTTCGTTTCTTTCTCACTGCTGGATTTGTTTTGGAGTTTTTGTTAGACAGTGTTAGTATCAGCTTCAAAAGACATGCAGTAATTGTCTACTTAAAATAAACTCAAGCTGACTGTAACCTTTCATTTTAATGGAAAAATGTAGTAAACATTCATCAGTTCACTTCTACAGAATTTCTTACTCGGAGTGTCCATTTCCATTATATTATATATTTTATATACACTACTAAAAACCTGGAATATTAGAAAGCTTCCCAAAAGATTCCAGTGTAGTCGGTGTAAAAGCTGTTACGCTGAGTGACTCCACAGGCAGCTCACGAGTTTGTATTTATGTTTGTAGATTTTACCATATGTTGTGGTTACAATTCGTGTGACAGACGACAGGGCTGATTTATGCTGATAAACCTGCTTATTTGCTATTGTTCAGCAAACAGCAGCAGATACAGTGTTGTGCGAGGATTACTGAAGGTTCATTTGGTCTGAGAAATATAATGTCTGGGGGTTATTTTTGCTTTCACACCAATGTTAAAATGTTAAAGTAAACCATTAAAACAAAACAGAACTACCAAGTAAAAAATAGTGCCTCAAAAGAATTTAGAAAAAAAAAAAGAAAATTTTAAAAATCAAATAAAAAATCGAAGCCAAAACCAGCTTGCTGCAGGTCCCGTGATGATAT
Source organism: Tachysurus vachellii (assembly GCF_030014155.1). NCBI lineage: Eukaryota > Metazoa > Chordata > Actinopteri > Siluriformes > Bagridae > Tachysurus > Tachysurus vachellii. Next base: position 18,969,241 of record NC_083467.1, read on the forward strand.
TTTAGTGATTTTGGAGACTTCTTTAAGCATCTTGCGGTCGGCTCTTCTGATGAATTTGCTTGGACGGTCTGATCTGGCCATGCTGCCAGTTGTTTTAAATGTTCTCCAGTTGTAAATGATTTTTGAGATCTTTTTATATCCCTTACCAGACTCATAAACATCAACAATCTTCTTTTTTGAAGGTCTCAGAGAGCTCTTTGGCTCTCATCACGATGATACCTCTCACTTTAACAACAGCCAAACTAAATATCTGAGGTTTAAATAAGACTGATGTGATATACCTGTAGGCAATTTGATCCATTTACCAAGTACACATAAACGTAAGGGTGTTTTTCTCACAAGAAATTAGATTTTTTTTGTAAATTACACCTTACAGATCATTTAAAAAAGACTTTTCTTTGGTTTTATTTGTTTAGTTTATGCCCATATGTTGAATTATTAAAAAGAAAAGCATTCACACATCATATGATGAGCTGAAAGCATGATTTTTATCTGACCCTGCACACAGACCTCTACATACTGCTGTAAGTTTACATCTGTGCCATGGATCCAACTGATGTGAATGCGTTTTTCCACAAATTTTCCACAAATCGTGTGAAAGCCGTCTTGTGATCAACCCCCACGCACCAAGTGCTCACAATATTTTCACAAATACACATCAGTCTAAATGAAAATGACCCTTATAAGATCGATATAACTGACGTTTTTGTGGTGAAGGAGAACAGGTTGAATCTTTAATCCATGTTTGTGTTCAGCAGTAAGAAAAAATAGCTGCTGCAAATTTAAACCCCATCGGTCCATTCACACTTCCCAAACAGACTGCTAGCTTTGAAAATCTGAAATCCAGAATATGGCTTTAAGACCCGCTGTGGGGTCGGACGATTAGTAAAAGGCTTTCTGTCCTCAGTCTGTGTAATAATGTTTAAAGTGGAGGAGATGTATTGCTCTCATAATTGCCGACGGCAGACTTTTTAAAAGACATTTCATAATTACAGTTCACCTTTATTGGGTTAGCGGAGAGGGGAAGGCTGGGAGGGGTCACTGCCACTCAGGGAGAGAGTGAGAGAGAGAGAGAGAGAGAGAGAAAACGAGACAGGGAGACTGCCACTGTGAAAACAGGGTGATCGATGGCCTAGCATGGCTACCAGCACATCAGTGCAAGCTAATAAAATCCATCTCCCAGGAACAAACCGAATACTGCGGCCTGAGGGGGGTACGGGGTGGTGTGAGGGTGGGTTTGGGGCTCCCCCACAAACACAGCTATCTACCTGCATCTTCTAATTCTCTCCTATGATCAAACAGAGATTTAGAGCCACCAGCATATGGACAATCTGGAAGGAAGTTTAGTACTTCTATAGAATTACAGAAGAGAAGATAAAGGAATAAAGGATGATCCTTTCAGGAACGTCAGCAATGGGAAGCAGGATGCAGAATACCAGAACAATGAGAGAAGTCTGTGCAGCTGCAGTCTGTGGGTATGCGAAGTCTACACCTTCATGACTGAGCTATCGTTGCGCCTAGACACATCCATTTCTCTATAACAGCACTTACATTTGCCTAACAGGACAAAGTTCCTAAACTGACGAAGAAAAAAAAAAAAAAGTGGCCTCCTGTGGCAGTGCCAGGTTTAGAATGAATGATCCACTCCACTGCCAATGAAAGTCTATGGGGACGGTGTGGCTTTGTGCACCTGTAAGCTGCACTAAGAGAGATGGAAACACCTGAACTGGATCGTTAGGAGCAGGTCCACGTGATACCTCTGGAACACCTCGGGCCGATATTTCTGCAGCGGCTTGTAAAAGAGGGCTGGTGCTTCCAGAAGGTCACTAACGAGGGCTGCTTGATGTTAAACAACTGTAAAGTAACACATTTAAAATGTGGTGCAAGAATTCTAAGCACCACTGAGTGAAAATAATTTCAGCTAATGATAGAATATGAACCAAAAATAAAAGACCCTCGTAATCTGAGTGGGTTAACAGCCTGATTTCACACTTTTTTCATCCCTTTATTAAACGATTCTTTTATAGATTTCCATGTTACATTCGCATGTTTTCCAGGATCGTGGCAAACCTGGTAATGAAGAACAATGAACTGAAAGAGAGAGAGAGAGAGAGAGAGAGAGAGAGAGAGAGAGATGGGAAAGAATTTGGGAAAAAATGTAGACTTTAAGTGCAGAGACACCTGCAAACGACAGTGCACTCACACACACCTACGCAACCAGATGGCTTTCCACTACACAAATTAATCCATCAATCCCAATCAAGCAAACATGGTGGCCTTCAGCTCACGTCAACACCGAACTTCTTCTCAATTACGAACAGAGAGAAGTGGAGGAAAAATACGCAGAGGGAAAGACAGTGACAAAGCGAGGGAGTAGAAAAAGGGAGGGAGTGAGAGAGGAGTAGGATGACAGAGGAGCTCTCGGTTGGCTGATGGCTGTTTGTTTTCCAAGTCACAATTACACGCAGGAACAAATCAGACTACTGCTGATTCCTAAACATGGCCCGGCTTCTGAAGGTTTGCACAATTCAGTATAAACAACTTGGCTTCCTTACTGTCTTTTCTCACACACAAACACATGTGCACATGCACTCGCACGAGCTCAACAACCACAACGGAGAAGAGGACACAACAACCACAACAACAACAACATAGTCAAGGGGAAAAGGAGAAAAAAGAAAACGGGGCCAAAGAGAAAGAGAGAACATGAAGAGTACAATCTGAAAGTAGGAGAGAGAGAGAGAGAGAGAGAGAGAGAGAGAGAGAGAGAGAGAGGAGGAGAAGGGGGATTTATGAGATTTCTTTACCCGAGCCTATGCAATCATCTGTCTTTCAGTCAACGCATTGGTGTGCGTGCTTGCATGTGTGTGCGTGCGTGTGTGTGTGTGTGTGTGTGTAAAATGCAGACTCAGAAGGAAAGTAATCTGGAGGAAGGTTGTTAAAGGACACAGACACAAAGGAAGTAAAGAATCGGAGAGACTTCATCAGCACAGCTGCCATAAATACAATCGATATCGTTCTCTAACACACAAAATTGCACACTTACCAGCCAGCACAAATCTCTCTTTCCCCTCTTCTCTCCAACACAAACACACACACACCCAAACTGAAATCCTTTCCTTTATGCATGCCTACTGTATCAAAGCCAAGATTTGCCACCTTTCCATTTCAGACATACCGGTGTTGAACATTCACACACATCAAACACAAGCATTAAATGCCCATTTATAAATGTTTATCTTTGTCTGAGACACACACACACATCTCTCTCATCTCTTGGATGCTTTGGTGGTCTCGTGTTTCTAAGCGACAGACTTCCATTCTGCTTATTTATTTCCACTGAAATTCCTGACCTGGATGTGCTGGCGTTCCTGGCACGGTGTGGAAAACCTCAGACAAATCTGAGAACTTTCTCTGTCTGTCTGAACAAAGGCAAGGAAACACATCTGCGGGCGCCCTTTTCACTGGCTGTCAGCAATTTTCTCCCCTCACTTAGGCGAATTATTATAAAAAAGACAGACTTTTACAGGCTAATGACTCAAACAAAGCTGTCAAACAGTTAAGGAGCAGCTTGTGCTCTGGCTCAGCAAAGTGACCGCAGCTCCACTGGCCAATCAAAGCAGAGGAAAGGCCAAAGACTAACTACATAAAAACGCCTGATTCTACTTAGATGCATTTCTCCTGAGCTGAGACATACACACTGTGTTTGCAATATTGTAGTTTCTTATCATGACCATGATGTGCTTTTGGCTGTTAGTCGGGTAAAACATTTGCAACGTGATGTTCCTTTGAGGTGAAAACACCCCCCATTAACAATACGGCTCGCGTTACACGCAGATGAGCGGCGTCTGCTCCATTCACGCCTGCTTTTCATTGAAACCGTACGCTTATTAAGATTGCACTGGCCCCGGCGTGAACGAGTGCTTGACATTCATTACATCTCATCTTTTTTGCTGAGCGCTCTTTAGACAAAGGGCAGATGGCTCGAAAATGCACCAACAACAACGAGACAGGAGAGAGAGCATCTGTCAGCTGGGGTCACAGAGCTGCACCCACAATTACCACTTACTGCACTAAAGCTGTCTCAAATGGTGTCTTGGTGCTTGAGAGGACTGGCAAACATGCACTATAGCAGAACCTCAAACTGTATGTGGAGCGGCGTTAAAAATGCATGATCACGGCGCTCGGAACGATTCTATTAATGTAATCTAACTACTGAAATATTAAACACATCAAGCAGAATTAAAGGCAAGGTTTATTATTGGCACCATTAAAGCGTTTTACTCTTGAGCCTCCTACCAATTTGACCCATCACATTTACAGTGTCTTGTTAAAATCTGGTGTAGGTTTTACTGAATTTGCTGTAAGGTCTGCTGCTGGTTTTCAGTTACAAAGCTACAGTACAGATGATGAGATATGAATACAAACGACTTACTAAAGGAAACATCTCGTATGGAAATGACATGAAGCGGTTACAAATGATGACTCTTCACGCTAAAGTTAACAAATGGCCTTCATAAATTTTTTCAGAACTGTTTTGTTTAATGTATTCAGATAACAGTTACATCCCTACAATATAATGTGACTTGAGACATAGAACAAGGTACTGGTCTATTGACTCTTTCTACAAGATGGTGCAGATGACTATAATTAAAAGTGAAGGTGAAGAAAGTGAAGGACGAAACTGGAACTTTTCATTACAAGACCTTCCTGATGTTTCCACAGTCCCTGCATGTAGAATACGTGATGCTGGATCCCAGTCGTGGCTTTCTGGCAGGACAGAATGGGTCAGCACTAAACCTCACATGAATCAGGAGTCAGTCTTGCATACAGATGTTTTTTCCAAGTTCTCCCTAAAGCTGTGAGTGAATAATACGCCACCAAACACCGCTTTGTCACAACACACCTTTTTCCAAGGCCCTGTCTTGCACTAACCAGAGAAATAAGCTCTTCTCTGGTCTATACTGTAGTTCACTGAGTGCCAACAACAGTGTCAAACAGAGGCAATGATGACAGTGTTTTTAAGCAATACAAAAGTTAAAGATCAGTCAAAAGGGCAGGAGAGAAATGACCCATATCTCTGCTGAACACTATAATCAGCTGATTTATTTAGTTTGGATAAAATCTGCTTGCAAGATTCATGTTATGTGTCATGTGCCTTCTCAAGACACTTCGCTTTTTCTGCACCTTTAGAATAAAAAAAAAAACACCACCACCAAAGAATTCAAGTGAGAAAATACAGCATATGATCATATTTTCCAATAGAAGTGGTTCGAGCCTGGCGAGCTTGGTGTTTTCCATGAGTTGAGTGGGAAGGTTGGGTGTTTGCTCTGGAACCAAAGCGCTGTGGCCTGCGGTCTGCACACACAGCCATGAGCAATGACGGAAAGGAGTTCCCAGGGTGCATTGCTCCTATGCCACTCATACTGTTGGCAGGGAACTTAGTGCCTCACACACACACACACTCTCTGAGGAGAACAAGGAGAGAAAGGCAGTTTGGATACATAACTGAGAGCTTAAAGGGAACGAATTAATGTGAGATGAAAGAAATGAGCTCAAGGATTGTAGGGAATGGAGAGAGAGAGAGAGAGAGAGAATATTACTATTATTAATTTAATAATAGTAATATTAATACTATCTTTATAAATAACTCCAATAAATTAGTGATTGTCGTTATGCTTGTACAGCTATGGCCAAAAAAGAAATAAGAACATTACCAACATTTTTAAACTTTTCTTTGAATTTATAAATAGTAAATAAATAAATAAATAAATTCACTAACTTAAATACTAAATAATAGAAAAGATCCACTGAATTCTCACACTGACCAGTGTGTAAGCTGGTCGTTTTTCCTCACTTAATCACAGTAGAAAAAGAAATCCCCAAAATCTAAGGTCAAATCCATTATGGGTTCAGATTTACATTTCTTCCTGTCGCACCTTAATCATCACTGTAGATGTTGATTAATTTATAGCAGTGACTGAATTATATGCTCTAAGACAAATGACTGAATAATAGGCTGGCAATTTAATTCATTAATACTTATAAGATCTTCTAATTCATGACATGTCTTGCAAATTAAGACTTCTTATGGAAAAGCAGCCAGAGAGAGAGAGAGCGGGAGAGAAAATGAGAGAGAAAGAGACAGAGAGAGAGACAGAGAGAGAGACAGAGAGATTAATAGTTGTACACACACTGATTTCTTCTTCTTCTTCCCTAAACTCAGACAGTCTATTCTGATGAGACGAGCAGCAATAACATGATCAAATCCTTTCCCTGCTTACTGCATTTCCCAAACACAGCAGAAAGGACACAAACGACTGATAAATCCAATCCTCAGCATGACACTGTGACTGGAGGAGCTGTTTTGTGCTGCAGAGAGCAGGGCCATTTGGAAAAAGAAAAGCGATATTGCAGAGGAGATACGAACAGCAGGACAGTGTCAGGTTATACTGTTAGACATGAGGAATTTGCACACAAGCTACATCTTCATCATCAGTCTGCTACAGCAGACTAAAACCTCAGTGAAGGAGCAAAATGGCCAGATTCCTGCAGCTGCAGCGTGATTATACAGAGCTCCCGGAGAGGAAGGTGTAACACAATTTTGATGGGAAATGGATTCTAAGGCTAGAAATCACATGAGAACTGGCCACAAATGAGAGAGAGAGAGAGAGAGAGAGAGAGAGAGAGAGAGAACATAGCACTGAAGTGGTTTTAGGTAGATTAAAAGCATGCAGCCAAAGCTCTTAAGACTATCTTGATAATTAAATATGTCAAAGCTCATGAAGAGGCATTTGGGGCCTGTTTTTTTTCTTCGTACACCAGCTTCCACCAAAGCCACCTAGTCAGCAAAGCCTTCACTGACCTGTCAATAAACATTAGCACGAGCATCAGTAAATCTGCAGAAGAATGGATTGTTTTATTAAATGTATTACCAGGCCTGTTTTTACTGCAAGCATGGAGAAAAATCACACATGCCAAGAGAGAAAAGCAAGCCATTAGTCAAAGGCCAGCTCAGAAACAGAAATCTACAGAGGTGTCATGATGAAAAGTGAAATGTTACAGAGAGAAAGATCATTGAAGTGACTGGGTCTCGGTGCTTACATCGTCAAAGATGGAACCGCTATTAGATAAATTAACGGGTGGTGGAAAATTATACTGTAGAGTCCAAAGCCAGGAGCATCTTTTTTCCCCTTGCTTATAGAAATCTGATCTGAAATATTTGAAAAATGGTATTTCCTTAAATCCAATAATAGCACAAGTCACTAAAATAAGTATGTTAGAAGAAAGACACAGAAAGCAGTAGCCCTAATGATACATATCGTGGCCTGGACCATTTGTTATTGAATGCATTCAATGGTGGTGGTGGTGGTGGTGGTGGTGGTGGTACATACACACACACACACACACACACATATATATATATATAAAATAGTAAAAGATACAACACCTTCTTACAGATGAGTGAATTATCAAACACAAACGAAATCTAGCAGAAAATGAGTCACTGTTTTCTGTAGTATGAAGCTGTACGTGTGTATGCAATCACATTACTGTCTGTGTGGGGTTTTAGATATCCTGCACATGTCCATGTGGATTTTCTCTTGTTTCCTCATGACTCCCAAAACCATGCCTGTAAGTGGATGGGCTAAAAAATCCTGCCCTTTGTGTGAATGAGTGTGTGAAGGTATGTGTGCTATGGACTGGTGTCCCAGGATACACATTGGATCCACTACAACCATGACCAGGATAAAACCATAACTGAAGACAAATAACACAAATGATATCCCTTTCTGATTAGTGATGAAATAGAAAGATTTTGGAAGCGAATTCAGAATTGTGGACCCCGCTGTGTTTCCTTACAATGCTAGAATCTGCTAGGGTGAACAGTGCCATAACTATCAGACATGTCAGGAGTGATACATGGTCACTGAGGGAAGGAAGGAGATAAATGATCAGGACCAGGTTGAGATCTCTGCAGTAGAGCTTGTATTGGCTGGAGGTGATAGAGAGATACTTATGACAGGGGAAAACTCTCAGACAAAACCCTTTCCTCTTCCTCTCTTTAATCTGCACCATCATCTCCCTCATTTAACTCTGACTGCAGCTGGACCTGAGGTGAAGTCCAGACTGCAAAGTATACAGGGGGATATTAAAAGAGGAGAGTAAACATCTGGTGAACATGTGTACAGCTTGTGGACCACACGCGCAAGGTTATCTTATCAGATCAGGCAGAAACACAGCATGGCTGTAAACATTCACACACATTCACACATACACACACACACACACACACTTCATCCATTATCCATCCTAAATAGTGTCCCAAATTGTAGTTATGTTGAAATGAGTATCCCAAAGATTTATACTTCTACTGTTTCTGGCAGATTTTGAAAGTTGATCCATGCACACTATTTCAGCTATTATTACCCACAATTCCTTGCACAATTCCTTCCTTGAAAAAGGAGGAGATTTGACATGCAAATGTAGAAAAAAGAAAAGATAAAATAAATTATATGGCATAATGGAAAAGGAACAGCGTATGTTACTAGGCAACAATGTGCTCTTCAAATGAAAATGTGTTAGTACATCCCAGTACTTACTATATACTCTTTTTGCTACACGCTCAAAAGTATGAAATTTTTCTTCACAAAAAAGAGCACATGCTTTTAATTCACAGTATAAGTAAGCAAGCTGGGTCAAAGGAAAGGTGTACAAGACAGTAGTGACACCAGCATTGCTGTATGGCTTAGAGACTGTAGCAGTGTGGAGAAGACATAAGGCAGAGATGGAGGTAGCAGAGATGAGGCTGTTAGGAGGATGAGATGAGGTTCTCTTTAGGAGTGATGAGGATAAACAGGATTAGGAACGAGTACATCGGAAAGACAGCTCAGGATGGCTGTTTTGGGGTCAGAGAGGCTAGATTGAGATGGTTTGGACATGTACAGAGGAGGGAGATGGTTATATTGGTAGAAGGATGATGGAAATGGAGCTGCCAGGTAAGAGGTCAAGAGGAAGGCCAAAGAGGAGAAATATGGATGTGTTGAAAGAGGACATGAAGATAATTGGTACGCGAGTAGATGATGAAGAGGATAGAGTTAGGTGGAAACAGATGATTCGCTGTGATGACCCCTAATGGAAAACGTCGAAAGTAAAAGAGGAATAAGAAGTAAGCAAGCTGGGATCCAGCAACAGACACACACACTTTGAAAAATGGTATCTTTCCAATCAGATTACAGCAGACGTCACTAAAATAAGCACGCAAGAACAGACAGAAAGCATGACCTTACTGGCTGACAGACAGAAAGAGAACATGAGAAACGGGTAGGTAGGGGTCAGGAGAGACGACCACAAGTGATACTTTCATCAGAAATTTTACTTCTATATACCACCAGAGTGTTGGTTTCATGGCCACTTGCACTCTTCACTTCCACTGACACCTTACTGTAGCACAGATCCTATGAACAGGCACCAAAAGCAACTTCATTTTAGCTACATCATTTTCCCTGAAAAAAGGAAGCAGGTCACTTAGAGTTGTCTGTTTACTTTTGAGTCTGTGAAAATGGAAGGACAATAATAATAAAAAAAAATAATAATAAAATAAAATAAAAAAAGTGATTAATGGAATATTTGTTGAAAATCCAAAAGAGGCATAAATACCAAAACTGTCCAAATACTTATGGACTTGACTGTAAATATATTAAACAAAGTCAAATTAACCTCAGAGCAAATTCCTCCTCTGCATTCCTGTGTCCTTTTCTACTGCACTGGCTCTTTCAGCATGCAAATTTTATTCAGATTGACTGATTCTGCTTCGTTACAGCCTAAAGGTTTTTTTTTAACCACTTGGCCTGAACCATGGAGCTGCTTACACCAGACTGATTCTGGGTTTGTTTGGAGGATGGCGTTATCACTGCAGGTTTGCTTCACTGAATCACTGACCAATTTCACATGTTATTTCTGCTACGCTTAAAGCAGGCAGCTCAAGTGTATTCAATTAATCTTTTCTTTATTTGAATCCAAAATGAATGGTCAGCCTTTCTATGTTTCTGTCCAATTCTGAAACTGTAATCAGTACAAGAAGACAATCCCTTTATTCATCAACCAGCCCATGAAGGAAACGCTACATCAGTATGGACTAGAGACTGATTCCCAGGATTACCTGGGGCTCGTTTTTACACCCAACCAAACATCTCACTGTTAGAACAGCAGACTTTAAAATGAAAGATTCACCTACTGAATGTAGTTAGAGAGGTGGAAGGTTCTCCGGTTTCCTCTCACCTCCCAAAAACATACCAGTAGCTAGGTTGACATGTCTAAATTGCCTCTATGTATAATGAGTGTGTGAATGTGTGTGTGCAGGGTTCCCGGTGATGGACTGGCAACCCGTACAGTTTGCATTCCCATCTTGTGAACACCACAGTACAGCAACCCCAGCTGACATAAAGCGCAGACTGAAGACGACTGAAAGATGCCGTAAAAGATCGACATAAACACTGCAATTACAATCAAGTAGTATAATTCTTTCATTTGTTAATGAAAACATTAACACCCCCCCCCAACACTGCTTAAATTGCTTGTTTATATTTAAAGGAACTGGAGCAATTAGGTTCATTAGGAAACACTGCAAATAAATTCAATCAAAACAAGTGTAGAAGTAGTCTGAGCTTGTGTGTAAGCTCTACAGACTAGTCATGGGATATGTGCATCCGCATGTGGAGCCGCTCTTGCATCTTTATTTTGCATCTGATTGGTCAGACCCCCATCCATCAGCATCACGACACACGGAGGCCCTCCATCAACAAGGCACGGGCCAAGTGCCTGGACACAGCTGTTTGTGTTTGTGAATGTGTGTGTGCATGCATTCCTTACCTGACTTTTGCCCCACCAGGCATCCTACTTTGCTTTCATCTGCAACTTGAAAAGGACAGAGAGAGAGAGAGAGAGAGATTAGGGAAGGAGGGGGAAAAGTGTGCACATGCTCAGGTTACCTTTTAACGACTGCTAATTGCATGCACATGAACAGCAAAAAGTTTTCTAATCTACACCCTTACATACTGCTGAGGAGTCTCCCATCAGCTAAAGGTGACCAGAGTAACATGTAGGACTGAAGGTGTGTGAACTTGTGTGTGTGTGTGTGTGTGTGCGCGTGTGACAAACCCTACCAGCAAGACACAACGTGACGACGCATTTATTACATACAATTTCGGTGAAAAACAATTGACCCCCTTCCTTATTAGTCTCACTTGATCATTTCAGCTTTTCAAGCTAACTTGAATACAAGACAAAAGCAGTTTTTAATGCTGTATATTTTGCATTTTTTTAAATGATTATTTTATTTATTGAAGCAAAAGTGTTGTCCAACAACAAATGGCCCTGTGTGAAAAAGTAATTATCCAATTAGTCGTGCAATCCTGCAAACAAGCAGACATAATTGATAACTGAGTATAATTAGACTAGACACACCCATGCATGTCACTTCTAATTTTAAATTTTGTTTGAGGGTCTGAAACAAAGTGTGACAAATATGCAAGAACTTTTTCAAGGAACTGAACAGAGCTGCAAATTCAGCAACAAACTAACAGTGTGACAGATTTGAGAATTGAGATTTGAATTGATTTCAAACGTAATTCTCTGGAACTTACGATGTAAAGCAACAAAATCCAAACAATGGCTCGAACGATTCCTCACACCAGTGTATAGTGTGTGTGGTCTGAATTTTCATCAGTTCCCCAAGTCACTTTAGTGACTTCCTGCAAATAGTTCAGATTACAGAACTGTGGGTTCTTCTTATCCTGTTCTAAATAGCCTCTTAATGAACAATCATACAAACCAAGCAATTTATTCACACTGATTATTGTGTTTAACATGTTAGCTTTAGAAGCTATAGAAGAAAAACATTAGTAGCAGTTGATCAAGACTACAACATGTTGCTAGCATGAATGTTGGATTAGAGACATTTATCGCTGACGGCTTTCTTTTTAGAGACTGAGAAAGACACAACATGGCTGTGATGAAATGTATAAATCTCAGACATGAGGAAACAATCTGAACTATTTTTGCACAGGTTTTTACCATGTGTCAATTTCCCAGAAGCTGAAATCCCCTGTTCTCCAGTAGCAAGGACAGGACGTGTTTAAAGCGGAGGAATCAGTGTGTGTGTGTGTGTGTGTGTGTGTGTGTGTGTGTGTGGGAGCAGGGTTAGGGTTTCATTAAGAAGCTCTGAGCTGGAGCAGCTGTGCTGCTTGTGTAACTACACATGGCTGCGGCTGAGGGGCTAGCACTAGCTGCGCTCCGTTGTGCCATGAAAATGGAAAATACATCAGTAACCAGATCCTGACAGCAAGTGGAACCTCTACTGGGTAAATTCTCCCAATCAACTTGCAGCCATTAAAAGGGAAAGGAGAGAGGGGGAATATACATTTATATATACACACACACACACACACATATATACATACATACATACATACATACATGTGTATATATATATATATATATATATATATATATATATATATATATATATATATATATATATATATATATATATATATATATATATATATATATATGTATGTATGTATGTATGTATGTATGTATGTATGTATGTATGTATGTATATATATATATATATATATATATATATATATATATATATATATACACACACACACACATACATGTATATATATATATACATATACATACAGTATCTTCTCTGATGAAAACTCTTCTGGTTTTCATTAGCTAGTACTGGTTCAGTGTTTAAGGATAAACATGGCTGGATGGAAATTGGCTGAGACTTGGTGTAATTATTGCTTGTGCCAGACACAGGCAGCAGGCTATGAGAGTCTGGCTCTCAGGCTCTCTGACAACCATATACTGTTAAATATTAGGGATTAACAGCAGTGGCTAGGCTAATACACAGGATTTAGGAAGGAGAGAGAGAGAGTGGCAAATAGCCAGAAAGAGCAGCAGTAGGAGATTTTCATTACACTACACTCTCTCTTAAATAATGCTTTTCATTTTTTATGAGGTCAGTTTTTCCTAGCAGGGAAGTACAACGGCTCTGGTGTCCACAAGCTGCAATAAACGTGAATAACACGCTCACACAAGTGACCGAGCAACTGCTAACGCACAGTGATTGTGCATCTGAGATTATTACTGTTAGTATGAAGTCAATCAGAAATCAGCCTGAAGCTTTAATATGAAGGAAGAAGAAACATAACGTGACATGAGTAATGACTTCTTTAGGAAGAGTGAACAGTGTGTGTGTGTGTGCTGGAGCTGGGGAGATGTTAAGGCTGGCACATAGGGCACACTTTATCCCGGCGCTGCCTCAGAAACAATGTATTCGGTTTCACACACAAGGTTTACAAGATTGTGTCCAAGTTCACCACAACAACATGGACAGCCAATCAGATTCCACAAGACCACAAATACATACACTCACAAAATGACAAAAAAACTGAAACACATCCAGAAACCCAAACATGCTCTGACTCACTCTCTCTCTCTCTCTCTCACACACACACACAAAATAATAATCTAATAATAAACAAAAAAACACAAAAACGCAGAAGAACTCACAATAGCATACAAAATAACTCCAAAAATCGACACGCAGACACACACACAAATTTAGCCGATGAGTAACGGCTTTACTGTTATTGCATTTATACTGAGGTCTCTTCTTTAGCCCAGTGTGGTTAATGGTGTTTCCCGGTGTTAGTGAATCTAATTCTGCACAATCCTCTGAGAGAACCAGAAGAAACAATACAGAAATAGGTCATTGAATAATGCAGGCATTAACTTCCTGGCAACGGCACGCTCTCATCGACCGTTTGTGTTCGTACCCTGCTGGTGAAAAGAAAAGCTCCGGAGAATAACACACTTTGGCCTTGGACACACACTCGCACACACACACAAGGAAGACTAGAGCTGAAAACTATTTGTGATCAAAAGAACAAAACAAAGACCTCACATAGGTGTCCACTATAAGCTTTTTATATAAGAATGAAGAGCTCTCTGAGAGAGAGTCACTGGTTATAAATAGGTGTTAAGTGAACAAGGACATTCATTCTACTGAGCTTGATATCAGTAACATAAAACACAGAACAGAACAGAATAAAATGTTGCTTATTAAAGAATCATAAGTATGATCCACTGTCTGATTAAAACTCTGGATCCATTCATTGCTGATTAGCTACGCGTTTATGTCCTCTATTAGCACTTTACTCGTTATACAGGTTTTTAATGTTTGAACGAGCAGTGGTGATGAAGCGCAGTATAAATAGGGACAAATGATTTAACTCATTAAAGTGAATTAAAGATACACCTCTTGTGTGTGATAATTGTGTTAGACACCGTCTCTGCTTGCTAGCTAGGTGAACGCTTAGTATATGACCTGAACTGTCCACGATGCCAGAAATAAAGCCAAATGCCAAACTGTGCTTATGTTCTTAGTGCATCTTACCTCACTACATTTATTAAGTTTTATTCCCTTTAAAATATTGTTTAACATATTTAGTATTTGAGTAACTTAATGTAGTGCTGTGTTCCATTTCCAACATTTCCCACCACCATTTCAGCCAGTTCCTACCCACCAGCCAGGTGAAAAATAAAGACTATCACGTTTCATTCAAGACTCATAAAACCAGTCAACCTGCATCATCCAAACCGCATCACAGGCATCGGAACTTACTCAGAGGTCCAAGTTATCTGGCCTCTTCTGCATACGTCCATGATCTCACAGATAGCCACAATCGGCTCATGTCACCGTGACTGACATGGAGAAAGCATCCCATCCGTCCCGATCCAGTTTTTCTCTTTGGGCTCAGATGGCAGCGGCATGATCAGAATAGCAACGTGATTTCTGGACGATGTTTCAGAACGAAATGTGAATCACATGGCCTGCTTCACTATATACAGCATATTCACACATCGGTATAACAAAGACATCCTTTAACCTATTTAATGCACCATGAACACCGACTCTGTTCGTCACTTTAACCACGGATCTGATTTCTCAAATGACGATAAGAGCCTTAATACGATTTAAGATAACGGAGCATGCCGTTCACATGACCACTTGAACAATCTGATAGCTGGTGAGATCTGAAAGGATTAGATTACTACTGCACATGTAAACACACTCGCTCTCAGAAACCTGGTGGGATTTATAGAGAAGAGTTTGGAGGAGAAGCATCGTATTTACTCTACCAGACCTCTAGTCATATTCATCCTAAATAAGTGCAAAATATAATAAAAAAAAAAAAAAAAAAAAGAAAAGAAAGAAGAGACTGAATGGAGAAATAAAATGCGATCTCTTGTACTGTACGTGTGTGTTTGTGCTCCTATTAGAACATCACATCAGAGGAACCAAATGTGAGACAGCTAATGAAGTGCAATTGCAATTCTGCTGCATCCAGTGTTTCAGTGGAGTGAAATATTCCTCTCTCTCTCTCAGTGTAATGGGGAAAAAATCGGGTAGCTAATAGGGTCATTGTTAGCTAACGTCTGAAAATGTGCTGCAGTGTTCAATTTTCATGGTGCGCATTCAATTTTTAGAGCCATCGCACCCATCAAATCCATACAGAAAATGACTTGCACAAGGCGACATTTCATTTCGGGTTTCACGCTGCCTTCCCACCCTCAGAGGCAATGGCCCGGTGGGCTCACGCTTCCCTTCTGCTTCCTCTCATCTCATCGGAACCAAGAGCACCTCTCTAATCTCAGCCCTCGCTCTCATTACTTTGTGCTTTCCTATCTCGATATCCTTGCCATGGTAAATCTCGAGAGACGCCCCAGGCAACGTTACTTCCTCCCCCTGAAGGATATTACACAGAATACACTCCAGCATCATTTGTGATAATGTTTTTCAAGTAGGCCTTCTGGGGGAAAAAATGACCACTGCTTTAGGACTAATAGTTTAGTGTACTGGAACTTTTCATTTTCAAGTACCTTGCAAAAAAATTGAACTTTTCCATGATATTGTACTTTTTTTGAAATGCACCTGTGTATGTATATATGTATATATTAGCCAACTCACCTGATCTGAGCCCTATAGAGAATCTATGGTTTATTGTCAAGAGGAAGATGAGAGACACTAGACTCCGCAAAACAGATGAGCTGAAAGCTGCTATCAAAGCAACCTGGGCTTCCATTACACCTCAGCAGTGCCACAGGCTGATGGCCTCCATGCCACACTGCATCGATGCAGTAATTTGTGCAAAAGGAGCCACAACCCAATATTAAGTGCATAAATGAACATACTTTAGACAGAATATTGAATTTTCTGTATTATAAATGATTTCTTTAATTATCTCATGAAATCTTCTAATATTTTAAGAAACAGGGTTTTTATTTACATGAACTGTGAGCCATAATGACCTAAATTAAAAAGAGAAAAGGTTTGACATATTACAGTTCATGTGTAATAAATCCAAAATATACAAAAGTTTCAATGTTTGAAATAAAAATGTGCGATAAAAAAATGAATGTTTCCTTGGTATTCTCAGTTTTTGAGATTCAGCTGTATATAAAGTTTGCCTGCTCGTGTTTCTGTTCTTCATGCTGAATCTCTTCCCAACAGAATTTTAGACTGAAGGATTTCTTAGTCTGTGATTATTTTGAACTCACTTTCAACGCACTTTTGTATGCCGCTCTGGATAAGCGTGTCTACCAAACGCTGCAAATGTAAACACACCACACCACCAGTGCAGTGAGTAGGCAAAGGCTTGGGATGGCAACCAGGAAAGTCCATATTTGTCAAAGCGTTTCAGAAACTCCGGTCAGACCAGGCACGGCAAGACTACTGGAACGTTGTTGGATGAAATAAAACCAGGAGGAACATACTTTTGCTTTGGCTACATCTTTTATGTCATATCACAAACTAAACACAGCAGAGCCGAAATGCAAATGAGAAATAAATTCATGATGCTAGAGCACATGTAGGTCACATATCAGCCATTCAAATGTTCTAAAAACCAACAACCATAAACTGCACGTGGTGTAGATTTTCCCCCCAGAGTCTCTCGACAGGATGTTGATCATCTACAGATGATTTGTTGGCTATTTGGCAGGTGGGTCTTTAGACACATCATTAATTCTATTAAAAATTGAACATTTCTATACTCAACACTTATCCCTATGTCACCTAACTGCTGTTTTAGTCAATTTTTATTAACGAATAACAATCAGTGAAGGACATACGGTTACAAAACCAGTCACAGGAATAGTACTTCATCCTGCATTTCCAATAAGAGGGACTAATGTTACTATTTTATTCATTTATTCTTTGGATTTTTAACATTTTCTCTACATTTTGGTCACCTCCCAAGTCCCGGTCACCACCCAACACTCCCCTATAATACATCATCTAGCAACCAGATTGGATGAAGGCTAACACACTGTTCCTTGAGACACATGAAGCCAGAAGACCTACTAATAGTGTGGGTAACTTAACACAGAGCAAGGCTAACACACACACACACTCACAGAGGTAAGAGCTATCTGCCCTCTTCCACATACTGTACACGAGATCACATGTGTGCAAATGACTAGTGTCACTATGACTGAAGAAGAGAGAGAGAAACATCACCAAGAATGATGTCATACGTCTAAGGCTCATTTAATTCATGCTGTGAAATAAAACAAACTCTTTCTCGTTATCACTTACATTTAACTCTATAATCACCATTAAGTTATTCCTCTTATTTTCTACTGAAGTTAATATAAGGGGAACAAAAAAAAAGTGTTGGAAAACCTGTTAAATAAATGCCTATGACTAAAAAGGTAACATTTGATCAAACATCATAAAAACTTTGAACACGTGTTAATTCCTTTACAGTAGTGCAAGGGAAATAAAAGAAATTGTAGTAATCGTTTTAATTATGTCTTGTAGCCGAATGGAATCAAGCACATAACTGTGCGTTAAATGAAATTGGAAAGAATAAAAGACTGCTGGATGATGATAAAAGTATCACTTTGATCACATTTAAGAACATCGCTTTACTTTCAGGGACGCTTGCAGGCCATGAGACAAAGATTCGTTGCTCTTTGTTCTTAAAACTTTATTCCATAAAAAACCTCCAGAGTATAAACAATGGCACGTATGGAGTAGCTTTTCCTCTACACGTTTACAGTAATAAGCATCCATGTCTGTGGGGATTTCCTCCAGGTTTTTTTTTTTTTTTTTATTCTCCCCTTACAGATCCCGTGTGGTCCTGAATATACGAGTGCTGCCAAAAAATTCAATTAAAACACAATTCAAACATTCTATTATTCATAAACTACGAAACTGCTTATGTTTTATTAATACCGTCGGGCTCATATTGAAAACCTCAAATTTCATACCTGCACCCTGAATGAAATTTCAGTAGGTTTTCATGCAGACAGAAATTAGAATGAGGGGCTGATTGTGCTGCCCGACGTGCAGGACTCCATGGCAACGGCGACAGCAGCCGCGGTCACCAGAGAGCCACCCCATCAGCCCTAGATTAAATAAAGGGCCCTAATACATTCACAAGTGTTTGTTAAAATGCCATCATGTGACACAGATTTAGTTTGCGTCCGAGTGTGATGCATCTAGGAAAGAGGCCTCTTTTATTAGATTTTTGGAGCAAGATTTAAACTCGAAACACAGATTAATTGCATTACGGAAAGCATGAGCATTGATCTGTTTCCTGACATGCACTTAGTCTGGTGAGTTGCCATTTCATATCAAAAAGAGATTGCTGGAGCAGGCTAAGTGCTTCTGCATCCTTATTCTCTTTGGGAAATCAAAAAGAGAAAAAAAAAGAGAGATGGATGAGGGGCTTTCAGCAAGAGAGGTGGCTGCTCATGAAGGTTTACACACACAAACGCACAAGTGTGCGGTCACTGGTGAGACACATACACATAGTGACACTGATCATGTACTGAGAGAACAGATCCCTGCTCCTTTAATCAATATCATCATGTCCTGGTAGACAAAAGACTGCCACACATGTAGGAGCATATATAACAACAATAAATGTTAGTTGCAGCTTGTGTGTGTGTGTGTGTGTGTGTGTGTGTGTGTAAAACTATCTTACTTCATTTCGATCAAGCTATGCTTTCTAGCAGCTAGTTGCAGTGCCCTACAGAATTATTGGCACCCTGCATGAAAATGAGCCCCTGTAGGGCACTGTGTGTGTATGCAGGTTTGTCCAGTTTCTTACCCAGATCCATGCTTTTGGAAGATTTAATGTGATGATGCTCCATCATAACCTGAGGAGCTGGAGACATCAGAGAGCTTTCAGCTGAGCAAGGGCCTGATTCCCACTCCAGACTGATCCACACAGAGAAGCACAGAAACACAAAAGCATGATATTAAAGGCGGATTAAGATAAATGCTTTCTATGTACATGGAGCTAATACAAAACAGCTGCATGTTAGTAATCCTGATAAGTATTTCTAATAAAATAATACAGAAGATTATCTAAAAGATCTCTTAAGATGCTTTCAATCACGCTGCATTTAGTCTGGTGGAACCGAGCCCTGTTGTGTTTCATCACATGTTTGCAGATGAGGGGCTGCTAAACTGTTAAACTTGTTACTATACATAAAACTGGTGATTAGTGTTAGAAATATTCCTTGGCCATGTGCACTCTCGTTATATTTCAAAATAAAAGTTTAAATCTGCACGCTTTCGGATTAGCAATCCATAAGGGGAAAAAAAGCTGTAAAAGGTTATTAAAGTTAAACCTGAGGGGAAACGTTCTATCTAGAATGCTACAGGAGAGTATTTCCCCATCAGTCAGAGGTCTAGGTAGAACATCTTTCAGAAGCTAAAATCCAAATAGTCCTTAAAAAAGACTTTTATTAGAATTTTTTCTATACGGATAGAGAAAAGTACGTTCCAACAATATTCATCTTTTGTACCATTAGTATGTTTCTTTCCCCTGCCTTTCTGGGTAAAAGCTGTAGACATAGTACTGTATATGTAGAAAAGACGTATGCTGGGGAGAGTATACAGTCTGAATGAGTTTCGTAAAACCATTAAAAACAAACATAAAACCCACCGCACAATAATCAAGGACGCTGAATAAAATTACCTCTGATGGGGCTGATGGTTCAAGCCTCCATTCAGGTCTCCATTCTGCCTATAAGGACTGAATGCTAGCTCTTCACCATAACCCCCATTTGAAACTGTGAAGGAAAAAAAGAGAGAAGGAGAAAAAACCCATCATTAGAGTAGTTCACTGAGCTGTCTGAGGGACATTATGCAGCTTAATTTGAGCGCTGGCTGTTGGGGTCAGTAGCGGAGCAGTGAGAGGTGACGGTGTGGCCGCTGCTCTGAGAGACGCCCAGAGACTGAGCCTATTATCAGCTGTGACATGGTGCAATCGCCACTCACGTTTTAATGATCACTCACACTCAGGATAATGGTGGTAGTGCAGAGGATGACGTGGATTTCTTACCTCTCAGTGAACATAGTTAAAATGGGGTGCGGGTGTTGGGGTGGGGGAAGTCGGGGTGGGGGTGAGAGCCTAAACAATGTGTTTAGTAAGCCTGCACATTTGCCCAGGGCAGACGTAGGGACGATAATAAATAGGAAAATGAACACAGGGAAGAAATGACAAACAGTAGAGTAGTTAAGAAAAAGATATCCAGACTGAGGGCTCAGCTTGAGTCCTATTTGCCTAAACTGATTATGTCCAACTGCTCCACTCTCCCCAGCAACAGGGAAGCTTTACACCTCCTGGCCTTTCGCTTACCAGACAAAGAGACAGCATTCAGCATAATCCGTTTTGTTTCTGTTTGCGTAGGTGTCTCAGTTTCACTCATGGCCACAGCATGATCTGAGTGAGATTTAAACCAATTTGTGACAGAGGCCTTGTATGGTGATAACTAGACATGAGAAAGGGGTGATTAAAGCTCATAAAAATGAACAGTGTAGAGCTCAAGTCAAAGCGGGGAGCCTTTGTCTGGAGTACAACAACACGAAAAGACAACAAATGCCTCGAATTCCTAGACGCTTAGCATGCTGTCTACATTAACTTAAACAATGAGCTGAGAAAATCACATTTTAGTAGTGACTAATGCCAGATAAGTGCTTTCTGCTACGATCAGGCGAGTCCCTAGGAAATCTAAACTGTATTCTAGTGCTTCTGCACAAGCGCCTTGTGGCTTTTTGTATATAAATAAAAAACAACTAAAAAAAATTGACAAATAAATCTTGAGAAGGTTTTGTAAATGTTTTAATTTTACAGTTTATAACATTAATATCTCATTGCATAAACGTCCACATTCTTCTTTAGTACTGCTCTTGGCATTAAAGTTCTTTCATTACATTCGCAATGGAGCTATTTTACAGTCAGCGGCTGCAGGAGCTCCGAAAGACCATCCGTGGCCGGGGGCCTACAGAACAAAATTGGCCATGCTCTGTGAGTGGGAGGATTGGCATACTCTCTCCCCTGTCAATCACAGCAATACTAGCCAAATCACAGGGATCTGGAAGCACATGAATGAGGAAGAACTTGTGACAAGTCTCGGAGGAGGCACGTGTTAGCCTTCATCCTCACCTGTTTGCAGCTACTGTATTATGGGCAGAGCTGGCTGGGGGATCAGACTTGGAAAGTGACCAAATTGGGTGACAAATGAGGGAATTTTGATGCTAATCAAAAATAATCAAACCTTTAATCAAGCAAACCTTTAATCAAACCTTTAATCAAGCAGTTAAGGCTCTGGGTTTAGGATCGGGGTTCAAGCCCCAGCACTGCAGAGCTGCAACTGTTGGGCCCTTAACCCTCACTGCTCCAGGGGCGCTGCATCATGGCTGACCCCAACCTCCAGTTAGGATGTGCTTTAATCTATATGACAAATAAAGGCTTCTATCCATCTCAATCATAAATACTTCTACCAAGCTGGAGGAAAAAGTTCTAAATGTTTCAAGCTCTCAAGTCATTTCAGTGGCACTTTAAAAAAGAAAATCTATAAACTATATACAAAATGTTATGAGTGTGAAAATCAGGCTGAGGCTCGTCTTCACTTGTATGGTGTGTGTGTGTACCAGTGAAAGTGAGCTGCTCTCTCTGTCTCTGTGATGGAGTAGCTGTGCTTTGGCACCATGGGGCTGGAAATCGCGCCTGACAAACGAATAGATCAGGCTGCTCCGCACAGGCCAACCAGTCATCATTACTCATGATCCGGCACAGCGATGACTGTTTATTAGTATTAGTACCTCTCTCATCTGTTTGTGTGGCAGAGGGTGAGGGTGATTCATCAGCCGCACACACTCGTACACACTCAAACAGAACTTTCAATAAAGATGAACTGATGTTAAAGTGAGTGAAACGGTGGGTCTCTTCAAACTACTCTGTATTCTGAACACTCTCCACCGCACACGAGCCGCACAAACACAGTTATTTATCAGCAGAAATGTGAAATAGCAGGACTGGAATAAGACGTTTCCTCGGAAAATGATGGATCAATGGCTCTTCGAGCTGAAGCAGGGTTATTAATCCTAAACCACCCAAACCTTTAGCGAAGCAGAAACACTGTAAAACTCCTCATCAAGACCCTTTTGCAACATGAACATTGCTGGTGTGAAGGGTTTTACTACTGTGGAGGACAGAGTTGTGTGTGAGTTCTGTGACAGAGAAAAGGTGTTTATGCTGGAGGATTAAATGCACAACACTTTCATCTTCACTGCCTGATTTTTTTAAATCAGGACCCAAGTGAATTATAAAAGATGTACAAATCTAGACCTATCAGTAATATAAGTTTTTTTGGACACAAAATTATAAAAACTTTCTGGATAAATGCATATGTATCATATAACACCATAATTACCAAGTCTAGATATGTATTTGATGGCGATAACTTCAGATATCTGTTAACCCTGAGTGAGTAATGCACTCTCCTCTTAGTGGAAGAGGAAGTTCAAATTCTCGTTGCTGAACTTCTTAACAATATGGCAAATTATTTGATTGTTTTCTTACTTGAAGATGAAGGAAAATATGTGAAACAGATGAAACATTTTGTTGCTATACTTAACATTTTACTGTCGTCTTTTCATCCCAAGGGTTTTGCTACTGCTTATTTATACCACAGCCCTGAACTCTTGAAGGAGTTGTAGTTGATTAATGTAGTCTAACAGCAGCTCAGCCTGTAGTTCTGGTTGTCACATAAATAACAGGTTGATATTAATGCACTTGGACAAATATGTTATAGCTTCAACAACAACAAAATAAACCAACTCATTCAGAGTGACTTGTATAGCCGATGCTCAAAATAATCTAATTGTAAACAAACAAAAAGTATAATGTAGTGGTGGATATGGTGAAGTTTTCTAAAAGGAGGGTTTTTTTAATGCTTACAAAAGAAGTCTTTGACTGTCGGAGCTTATTTTACATTAACACGACTTTTTTATTTGTATTTATATATAAATAATTTTATATAAAAAATAATATATAAATTATAAATAATTTATATATATATATATATATATATATATATATATATATATATATATATATATATATATATATATATATATATATATATATATATTAATTTATGACATAAATGCATCATAGTTCAAGGACACAGCAAGCCTTACTAAAATATTCACACATCCATGCATGTATTCAGTCTTTGTGTCCATTTAGACATTTAAAACAGCACACACTTCTCCTGATATATATGCAGTGTCATTCCTTTACAGTAAAAGCTGTAAATAATTGTCTTTGCTCATACTGTATTAGCAGACATAGCTAAAGCCTGTGGAATCAAACCCTTGCTGTATTATGCAGTTCAAATTGTTTGTTATTTTACATGTAGCAGACATTATTAAAATGTGCTTCTCCACAAAGCCTAGATTTTAAGAGGGAGGGAAAAGAAAAGAAAAAAACCATAATGATCGCAAGGTCAGGAACAGGAAATGCAAAACAAGCACATGAAGTAAACACAGCACAAAAGAAGAAGGATGCGTTCATTTCTACTTTAGTCATGAGAAGGTCGTACCTTGCAGTATTCCCAGCTGGCTTGTAGCGAGAGAGGGAGAGAAAGGGAGAGAGAGGGAGAGAGAGAGAAAGAGAGAGAGAGAATATTTGCAAAAATCATATATTTATGAATTGTGAAATCAGCAGTAATACATAAGCAATAGGCAGAAGAAAAGAAGGCTGTGAAAAGGCAGAGAGACATGGAAGAAATTTGTGATGTTGTCAGTACGTTGTTCTACAAATCTAAATGAGAAATGAGGTAAAAGTGGATGTGTACGCCAAAGCCAATGGTGGATTTTAGGAAACAGAACAGTGCAGCGCTCTATTTGAACCCTGCTTGTGGTGCAGCTGAAATCCTAGAGGAGGATTATTTCTCTTTTATGTTCAGCTGAAGGGATGGTTCACGCGACACGCTACAGTCGTCGCCATTTTACATGAAAAGAATCACAAATGTGCCCCGAATTCCTGTATTTTTAAACATGTGGGGGAGAATGTCGAGGCATAAGGGAGATAAAGAGAAAGCAAACTAACTTGTATGACACGCTTACTGTACTGGTGTTGACATTATACATCCACGACACTGCAGAACGTGATATGGTATCACAAGAAAGGAGAAGATACAGCTACTACTTTGATTCCAGACAATGCACTGGTTGAGTTCCTGGGTTTATTTCTCATTGCATGATGAACATCATGATTGTGTTTATTTGAGGTACAACAAATTCAGTCCCAGATAAGCATTGTCTGAAGCAACTGATATCGAAAGTGTTTACATGATCCACTCAGACTTTCAGCAGCATATAGTGAAGTGTTACATAAAATAACAGCATAAAAAACAGCTCTTGTTTACTACTGAATCTAGAAGCCAGTGTTTTACAATGTTAGCATAATGTCTCCTGAAATACAGTGTTTTTTTTTTTTAATCTCTGTAGCCTCTCGGTTCATGATGAAGAGGTTGGATTTCAGATGAGGGAGTGTGGGTTTGAATAAGTTGAAATGTTTATTACACTTCACATAATTTAAAGTGCTACTTTAGGATTAATAGTTTCATAAATACAGTGTTTGATACACACAGGTATTCATTTTTCTATAATTTGAGGGACAACGTAATAAATAAAACCGTGCACATTATTACTATGGTTGAAGCTCCACAGGTTCTAGTCCCTACTCCAGTGTCGAGGTCCAGTACTCCTGGTATCCTCACAGGAGGGCTAACCAAATTACTCAGAGGTACTTGGCTAGATTACGAGTCACTTAGCACTCGAAACAACAAAATGTAACATTTATTACTGACATTCTAGGACTGCAGCTGTCTAGTTTTAATTGGTTCGTCTAATGTAGGCTAATGGCTCCATAAAGGGTATATTATTATTATTATTATTATTATTATTATTATTATTATTGTTATTATTATAATCCAGGTTGGAGTAGGTGGAGAAAAGTGTCAGGAGTGTTGTGTGACAGAGGAGTTCAGCAAGAATCAAAGAAAAGGTTTAGAAGACAGCAGTGAGGCCAACTATGCTGTATGGGTTAGAGACTGTAGCAGTGAGGAAATGACATGAGGCAGAGATGGAGGTAGCAGAGATGAGGATGTTGAGGTTCTCTTTAGGAGTGATGAGGATGGACAGGATTAGGAATGAGCGCATCAGAGGGACGGCTCAGCTTGGCTGTTTTAAAGACAAGGTCAGAGAGGCTAGACTAAGATGGTTTGTACATGTACAGAGAAGGGAGATGGTTATATTGGTAGAAGGATGTTGGAGATGGAGCTGTCAGGTAAGAGGTCAAGAGGAAGGCCAAAGAGGAGATATATGGACATGTTGAAAGAGGATGTGAAGGTAATTGGTGCGAGAGTAGAGGACCCCAAACGGGAAAAGCCAAAGTAGAGGAAGATTATTATTATTATTATTATTATGTTTCGATTTAATTACATGGCAGACTGACAAAAAGGAGTGGAAATTGCTTTGTGTGTGTTAATATATTTATAGTAATATATAAACAGTATAACTAAACAGCAATATTTTAAGTAGTCTAAGACTACATTAATATGGCATGTGTTATTATGGTAGGTTTTCTTCAGGGACAGAAAGTACCACATGAACCGAATGAGTACATGTTTACAGAAAATTCAGTAGGATATTATAGAGGTTCGGAGTAACACTCAGACAGGAGGCTCCGAATTTCTTGTTATACCTCAGTCTATTTGAAATGTTTGTAATACGCAAAATACTGGCAATAATTTGAATGAATTTGAATTGTAATTTGTGACATGACAGACACCACAGGCTCTCTCACTCACCCACAGATCGCTCAAAGACATTGTTCATCACCATATGGGGCTGCACAGGACTCTCTGATTGGTTGAGGAGCGCAGCTTGGCCCAGGCAGCTATCAAAGGATCGATTGAGGATTCTCCGTGAGTCTGGGTACTCCTGCAAGACAGAGAGTGAAGAGCTTAGTCAATGTATTGATAATGTTTCTGAAGTGCAGGTGCAGAACAAGCAAATCTGAGACCTAAGTGAGCTAAAACTGCATCAGCATTCCTTAGCAATTCAATAACGCAAAGAGATGAAAGCCATACTGTCTCGTGTTTGGGCGAAAACCTAAAACAAGAAGTGTTGAGGTTTTAGGATCAGGTTTTAGCTAGTAAAATTTATTTCATGGCTTCTGATGTGCCCAGATTTAATTCTGAGATTGAAGAGAAAGTCTTTTTATTATCCTGCCCTGAGGTTTACGTACACAATGAAATATGTGAACAGGAGAGTCGGATTTAAAAAAAAACTGAAGCAGTATCCGCACTCTCATCGAATGTCCCGTATAACGGCTTGTACAAAGATGGAGCAAGCTGCCTGCAAATGGTTAATTGTGGATCATTAAAAAGCAAATGACAGGCACTTATACAGTCTATATACTTAGGAGCTGTAGTTGATGGACAGTCTGGTGTTGGCACTGAAGGCGGTTCTCCTTCTTCCAGTGTGTGTCATGACTGTGAGAAAGCTCTGGTACAATATTTCATTTCTTTGTCATTTCAAGAGTTTCCTGTTTCCTCCTATGTGACTGACAACACATCTCTCACATAGCCCGAGGTTATGTAGTCTAGGCATAACATTTACCTAGATTAAGGTCAGACATGAAAAACTATGATGGAAAAAACAACAACAGTGGACTAAATTCTGTATAATAATCACATTGGCATCGTGCAACACAGAAAACCATGAATCAACAGGTTCTACGTTCCCGAAGACCTACATTTACATTTCCTACACCCTATAGGAGCAAGATGGACAGGCTGTAACATTAACACTACAGAAATCAAGTCCACAGGGAAGCACAGTGTGAATGAGTAGATAGGTATGAAAGAAGAGAGCCGGTGCTGGCCCTGAAATGAGATGACGGCAAGGGATCGATGGGGGATCTTGAAAACCCGGAGCATGAATTTACAAGTCAGGAAATGCAGGAGCATCAGCCAGGGAGTTTAAGAGCTGAGGGTAAGTGTCAAAAGTGTACATCAAATCAGGCCAGTATGTGGAAAGCAAAGGAATGAAGGGATAAAGGCAAGAACGGAAAATGTGCCGCTGCTGTTGCAGTGGCACAAGATCCAAAATTTACAAAGACCTGGGAGTTCTGAAGCTTGCAAGAGCTTCCCAGTAATGACATACAGCATCTATAGACACAGGCTGAGACGGCAAGAAAGCAGGAGCACTGCAAAAGACCTCAGGACATTTCCATGCAGAACTGTGTGCTCATCAAACTGGTGTTAAGCTCTGCTGGAGAATTATGCTGCATGAGAGGGTTTTAAAATGTGTCTTTTAATCCATCTGTTTCTGTATGAGTGGCTTCACTTCCTTTATTGAAAGACAAGCAAGAAAACAGGATGAGAAAAAAACGGAGAAAGAATGAAAGCCAGCCAAAAGTGTGTGTGAGAGAGTGAGTGTGAGAGAGTGTGTGTGTGTGTGTGAGAGAGAGAGAGAGAGAGGGAGAGAGAGGCTGTCAAGAAACTGAATGAACAGTATCCTAGTACAGTTTCCATGGCCTGTGCCATCCCAGTGTGTGTGTGTGTGTGTGTGTGTGTGTGTGTGTGTGTGTGTGTGTACAGCTCCAGGATCCAGCAGTACAAGCCACAACAGTCTCTAATTCTGTCTTAATCAGCATAACAAAAGACGCAATTCATGGTGCTGTGTAAAACAGAAGCATGCTGGCAGGTCCACTTGCCCCCTGCAGCACTGGCACACACTGGGCAGCTCTGCCCTCTGACTGGGAGGAGTGGAGGAGGAAGGGCTTGGGCTTCCAGCTCCTCCAGCTTCCCCCTGGGCCTCTACTCAATTAGTGCCTGCACTGTAATAAGATCATCACCCAGGTATTTAAACTGGTGCTACTAAAAGGGACGCGATCACATCTGGCTGCTAGTTTTTTTTCGCCATTATTAGGGGAAAAAAACAACAACTTATTTTTCATATTATGTATTGTCATGGGCTGTAACTTAGGTTCTCTCTAGCACTTTCTTAGCATTTTCCCGCCCCTTACTGTTACTTTTCATTTGGAGAGGTAATTATAAAACTCGGAGGAAAGTGTTACTCTTTGATGTGTTTAGAAAAGCTCTTATAATTAGTGAAGCTGGGTCAATAGACAAAAAAATGTTTTGGAGCACTGAATTTCACCAAAGCAGGGTAGCACTCTGGAGAACCCTTAACGATAGCTCCAAGACAGATTCTAATACTTATGTACAAATACATAAATACAGGCATCTCTGACAGGAATTTCTTTTTCTTTATTTATCACATAATATCCAGCAGGGCTTAAATGCTGTCTGGTGTCTGTACATTTGCACACTCGTTCACACAAAACAGGCAGAAAAAACATCTTAGTGTCATTTAATGTGGTGAATGTTGCCAAGGTAAAGCCATTATGGAGTTGGGCTACGGCAGCTCATATAGACTAGTGTTAACTTCAAAAGACCACCTGTGTAAGTGCAAAAGTGAATTTCAGTCACAGTTAATCAGGGTAATAAAAAGAGCATTAAGTGCTATTCACTTTCATGATTCCTGACGTGCCGTGGATTTTTAGAAGGTTTGGCACTGAGTGAAAAAAATTTCTTGTACATTGTTTAAATGATTCATTATTCCTTTTTTTTTTTATTATTTCAGAATAATTTACAACATTACTCCACAGATTCAGGTAAGATTAAAAAGACAATTTCTAAACAAGATCTTATTACTGGTTACTTTTGCTCAGTAATGATCTTCCCTCTGCAGGCTGAACTTATGCTCAAGTCTGTCCATCCTACATGATGCAATGCTGTGACATACCACTACTGTGGTCTCGGGAAAGTCACCACACACATGTACGAGCACAAGTGTGCACACAGACCTGATTTTTTTAAGCTCCTTCCATCCATTATTTCACCCTCTCGGTGCTACCCACGATACTATCTTCCGAGCCCACATCCGTTCTATACACAGGGGGCCGACAGCATCCCGTCGGCACCGTCTTCTCCTGCCTCCTGGCTACACCACACTGAGGTCTTTGCTCCATACCAGACCATAAAGCATTAATTTTAGGAAAAGTTCCAGATTTGCAGAGCGGGTCTGCAGTAAGCATCACTCCTTTGGCCACAAGGGCAGCTTCAATGTCCAGCTTAATTACACACTATTTAGGAGCAGCTGGAGGGAGTGTTTGGGGAATGTGTATCCAGGTTTTGAATGTGGCTGCATGTTTGTAAAGTCCTGAGATGAGCATATGGGTGTCCTCTGAGACAGATGCAGAGGGAGGAGGACAGGTTTTAACGCTCAGCTGGAAATAAACTCCACAAGCTCAGGAGAACTGATGATGAGGTGAAAGTGGAGGGGTGGTGAGGTGTCTGTCCAAAACATTTCTCTTACTGCCTCGTGGGCTTTAGAAAAATTTCCTGCCTCCAAGCAGAGCCAGGAATCAGATTCCAGTTTATTCTAATATTATAGGCACCACTTTCCTTTAATCTAAAGTTTTCCACGTGCAGTTTAACGTCACAGCTTCATAAAATATTGTTCTATTTAACCAAACCAGTAAATGTTCCTAAGCCATTTAATACTTACGGTCCCAATTTTGTAATAGTTCTCTCAAGCGTTAGAGTGGTGGAACTGGTCACATAACCAGAGTCATTTACTTCAAGCACTCACCTCAAAAATATAATGCTAGCAAATCAATACTATCTGTGCATGCTATATACAGATCCAACTACCACATTTGGAAGATATAATCTTTAAAAAGGGCCGTTATTGATTTTAATAAGATTGTACTGCCACATTTCTACCTGCATCACAGCAGAGATGCTATGACTGGAAAGGCCATGACTGAAACCAGGCACGGCTCACTATAAATACAGGAATCTGCCTAGGGATAATTCAAAATATCACTGTTATTGCATCACTGTTACATAATACCTTAAATCTCTTAACGACAGGGCAACATCTTATCTTTTGCACATCACTAATGAATGTCCATTTAAAGGCAGGGTCTCCGATTTTTGAGAAATGCTTCAGAAAACTGAGTCGGGCCGAATAATAAACAAAAATCAAAACAAAAATTAAAACAAACGTGTAGCTAATGAGCAGAAAGGGGCGGGGCTTGTCAATATGGGCGGAGAGAGTGTTCAGTGCGCATGTGTGACATTAGCAGAAAGCGGTTTTAACATTGACATGGCGAATAAAAACAAAGAAAGAAAGTGAAGAAAGGCTTACGATAAGGCAAGAAGTAGGACGTGTTAATATAGGATCAGCTTTCCAGCGCTGGAGAGAACTGAAGGAGCAGGAAGTTGGCCGCATATTCACAGATTGGAGTTTCCCGAGTCAATAACTCCTGAGCTAAACGCTGTTACTACACAAATAACACCTTTTTATCGTAGTAATGTAGAGAGGCATCTACAACCGCGTTTTGCTAGTAACAGCGTTTAGCTCAGGAGTTATTGACTCGAGAACCTCGAATCTGTGAATATGCGGCCAACTTTACTTAAGATGCCGAGGCTGCTTTTTTTCCTTCTCGATAGGTGAGTAACGTTGGTTTTGCTTTGTTACACAGACCTAATATATGCCGTCCTTTGCGTGATTATGCTTGTGTGTCATTTTTGCTTGTTTGTTTATCTGCAATCGTATTGTTTTTCCCTTCAGCTATGATAGACATTTCTTTCCATTATTTGCCGGGGTTGCGTATGTGTGTGGGCGGAGCTATCAGTACAGGGGTGGGACCCATTTGGGTTAGGGGCGTGTTTGTTTTGGTGATTTCAAATGTCGACATTGGCTTTCAAAAATCGGAGACCCTGCCTTTAATTGAAATGTTACTGTATGTTCATTCCTAGTGTTTTTCCTAAGGTGGTGTAAAATCCGCTATATTGCACCTCTTCTTCCACTTCTTTGCTTCAAGCTGTCTGGGGAAACTCTTCAAGCTGACTATGATGTCCAAATTATTTTGAAAAATTCATGTAGTTTGCATGTAGCATATAGTGAATATATTAACATCAGTTATTTACTCAAAGTTTATATAGTTAAGAAAACATCTGGGTTTAAATGGGTTAATTGTAATAAAGCAATAGTGTATACTATGAAGTGCTATTGTCATTGGAGCGTGGATATGTGTGTGTGCGTAGCCTGAGTGAGGCAAACTGCATTGCACAGTGCCCTCAGAGTGGGAATGTGTTAAACTCTGGGCTTAATGGATCAAACAGCACCGCTGGTTAGTATTCATGTGTGGGCGAAGAAGCAGCAGCAGAACATAGAGATCGGCAGCAAGGTTCAGTCCGGAGAGAAAGAAACAACAAAAGAAGAAGCCAGAGTCAAGTCGGAGGTGCGTGTGGCTTTGCACATCACGGTATTCATCCCACCTTTCAAATCCCACTGACACGTAGTACTAACACTCCAATGTCCCCTCCTTTATTCAATTCTGCAGCCGCACACATACACGAGCATGGGCTTCGGCAGAAAAAGACACACAATGACGGTTGATAAGCTCACAAAACTTCCTTTGTGCCTCTGTGCAGTGATACTGCTTCCCCTGGAGGCGTAGCTCTGACCTCAGTCAAGGAGAACCTCTGCACACAGCGAGGAAAAGGCACTCAAACTATGAATAATCAACACCTGTGACTGAACTGCTCAACGAAGTGGCAGTCACAGAGGAGCAAGAAAAGCACAGAAAGACGATGAGTAAGTATTGTGAGGTGAAGCGGACAAGTTAGTGGCACTCACAGACCTACCTGGTGAGAGTGCAGAAAGGCTCGGAGGACAACAAGCTGGATCATCCCTCTGAGGTTCCCTTCCATGGACA